>NC_056735.1:1817769605-1817897105 GCF_019279795.1 Protopterus annectens
CCCCTGTATTGTTTGCTCTAGATAATGACTACCTTTTATTCCATCTCAGACAACTGTAAACTTTTAACACAATTGAAATATACAAGTAAAATTCAAACTTTCACTCCCCTTTATTTTTTCAAATTTTCCTAATGTCACTTGTATAAATACTGGGTTGAACTGCCCTTGTTAGTTGATGGTTGTCAGAGAATTATTACTAATGCCAAATAATTTCTGTATACCAATCAGTGAACTTTTGCAGAAGCTCTTCTAATTACTTTTTCCCACATCCCTAATTACTAATTATAACACCAAAATAAATGAAGTAGTGTAAATTACAATGTTTAGCAGTATGAACTGAGTACTTTCATGCAGAAACAGCCAACAAAAGTAGAACAGGGGCCACTGTACTGAGACCATAGTATATTAGACACCATAGTTACTATCACATACAACATAGCACAGATAGTTACTAGTCAGAGTACAAATGAGTCAGCACTGACATTACCTTTATTTTTTGAGACTGTGTTTTTTTAACAAATGAGTAAAACAAGCAGAGCTCCAAGTAATGTATGATCCAGCACTGCAGTGTCATGAGGAATGGACATCTCAAAGGTCAAGATAAGGCTACATTAATTGATAAATGACCCACACATTAGTGGAATAAACTAGTCTGGCAATAGGTGCAAGCTATACTTGCACAGTTCACTTATGTTTGCACTCCATTTGAAACATTTTGACTAAGCCCCCACCTCCCTTTGCATGCCTTTCAAGCTAACCATCAACTACTTGATGTTGTTCATAAGTAAAAGAAATAGGAGAAGAATTGAATATAGCAGCCCAGCAATGTCATTTATACTGTCCAAGTGTGCCAGGGATTTTGTTATTCCTTAACTGGGTGGAACTACTTCATATCATGCACATTACTGCATGTAGTCTGCACCACCCATCCAAAGCATGCAAAATCCAACAGCCATCTCCGATGCAGTTAGAGTATTACCCTCATTACTGAGCCAGTACTATATCACTAGCAGGAACCCCACCCTCCCTCTTGCAATGGGAAAGTCCTCCCCAACTGCACCCACCATCATGCACACTTATTCTCAAACTCATGACCTATGTATTTTTAAAAAGACAAAACATGCCAGAGTAACAACACAAGACTGTATTCATATGGTTTAAATTATAATCCTTGCTAACAGCTGATGACAGCTTGATTACATTTTGTTAAAGAATTAATAGCTGCGTCTTTAATTCTAGCAGTCTTTTTTTATTTTTTGTAAGTTTTAGTATTGCAGATTGCAGAATTTTTAGATATTAATTATCTTGGGATTGTTTTTGTTATTTTTGATTACACAGCTTTTAAACTATCCTCTTTGGTAAGAATCATAGCTCCAACTACAGAGAATAAACTTTGCAACAAAGTTAAGTTCAAATCAAAAGGTGATTTTTAATAATAATTCCCTGGTAGAAGAATTAAGTTTTTCATCTGTGGCTGAGTTAATTATGGTCTGGTTCCTGTCAGGGAATATAAAGATTCACAGTGACATTTTCATTGTGGAAACATTACATAACATCTGTTTTGGGTGAGCATGTTCCAAGCCAGATAATTAATTTGACCTGTAACAAGCTGTATGTCTGGTGAGGATCACGCTGAGCTCGGTGTACTTTTCAAACCATTGTCTTAATCTTTCCACACCCTGATTCTTAGTAACAAGACTGCAAAAACATCATGATTGAGGATTTGCACATCTGTCAAATAACTATTTAAAGACTGATTACCATAGCAAGAGGAAAGGTGAATGTCTTGCTACAATACTTTCAGTCTGTATAGTTACAGATACTTACTGTTAATGGAAGAGGAATTTTATGAAATTAACAGACTACATAATTCTTGCTATTGCTGAGTGCTTTATATCACTGACATAAGCCAGTTCTTTGTTAGAAAATCAAAATTAATGGGCCTACATAATAACTTGTGACAGGACAGACGTGTTGCATGGTGTTTGTAATTAAATTTATCAACCTGTTACTGTATTTTCAGTGACTCCATTAGTTCACTGAGAACCTTCAGTCACATCGTGAAGCAAGCACATATAGGCTGCTATTCACAAACATTGTACACTATGTATCTGGTCTGGTAAACTGCATAACAGTGTACCAAAGACCTTCACAATGTATAGAGCTTTCCACACAATGGGAAAAGCTGACTGTTTCAAAAGCCCTTGTCATGTCAGCAAATAACTCCCTAATTCAGGTTGCAATAAATGCCATCAATGGCCATTACCAATGGAATAAAGGTACTGAATGCATTGTGAAAACTGTATCTGTTAATGATGAGCTTAAATTGATATTTGTATTAAAGTTTAAATATTTTGGCAATAGGGAACAGGGTAGAAATAGGCCTATAATCCTTCAACCCTTTATTAATCCATAGTACTTCTTTTTTGATTTATTCAGACCATTGAGATGACAAGCTCAATTTCTTCATCTTATGTCTAAGATTTAAGAATGATATCAATATTGACCCAAACATTGTCTATCCCATTTATTGGGTGGTATCCTAACCTGATATCTTTCTTTTAATAGATCATTAGGAAGCATACATCTTGGATTTTATCTGAATTTGTATTCAGACTGTGTCCTTGGTCATTCAATGCTATTTTATAATATCTGACTGTAATGTGTTGCAAGTGGTAACTATATTTTCATAAGTGAAAATAAATTGTATATTTAGCTTACATATCTTACCAGGTTGAGTGATATATCTAAACATAAATCATATTAATTAACACTACAAAATGTCTGTCTGTATCTGCGTAAAGGTTCTGAATCAGTTGTTATATTGACTTGTTTATATGTATTTATACTGTAACTCTGCTGATGTTTATACTTGTTTGCCTACTCTCTTATTTGTTGATCCATTCCTTGTCATAAATATAACACAAGTAATCCACTATGTTATTCACTTAGTCTGTAAAAATGATTAACTATTCAAATAAATAAACAGAACATACATTCTTACATACATACATAGCTTAGAGGATTGAGGAACACATACATGTACAAAAATGTTTAAAAACTCAAATAAATAGCACAAGGGGCTGGAATTTATTGGAGAAAACTGGCAAAGAGCCAAGGTATTGGGAGCAAATAACTAAAAAGGGAAAGGTAATAGAATGGGAAAAGGCCTAGAATTTATTTGGACTGCTGGTTAGAGATTGCCTTCCCTATCAAGGATTGGTATCAGAGTATAGGCAAAGAGAAATAAATAGTGGACTCCTAAATGAAAGACCAGCACTGGTAGAGTTATTAATTGAATCGGGAACAGAAGCTGCCATTAAAAAGGAATAATTAGTAAAGCATATAAAATATTGCATGCTAATTATAAGAATCAATCAGATGAGCTTAGAAAGGATTGGGAAGAGAGATTGGAAAAGCAATTCACAAAGAGACAATGAGGAGATATATGTATATCTCTTGAATATGCAACAAAGTCTAGAAGATTTAGGATCTTTGCCTGGAAGTGTTTACATAGATATTTTTATATCCCAAGTAGACTCCAAAGAATTTTTCCTTAGGTGGATAGCAAATGGAGGTGTGATGGGCAAGAAAGATGTAGTTTAGAACATATTTTTGGGAGTGTAATGAGCTGGGAGACTTTTGGGATTCCCTGTGGGCCGCTCTGTCGGAAATGCTGGGTGAGTAGATTGGACTGACTGGGGAGATGATTTTTTTGAGTTATGCTACAGAACTGGAATTGCCTAGACATATTAAAGCCTTGCTGAGTCTAATTATGGTGGCTGCCAAAAAAAGCAATTACTAGAAAACGGAAATCAAAGTCTAGACCAACTTTACTAGAAGTAGTGAATATAGCAACATAGATAAAACTGGAATTGGGATCTTTAGAAAAGGGAAGGAGCAAACATTATAGGAAAAAATGGGAATTGTGGGAACAATTTATGCTGAGCAGTAATGAGTTTTAAGAGGCAGGATTTGAATGAGCCATATAATGCTTAACTAACAATGACTGGATGGTTTATAAGTGATGTATAATGTTTACAATCTACACTTGTTTCAATGGTGTCTGTGGTGTAAACTGCAACTAAATTGATATTATTTTGTACGTTTTTCATTTATATAAATGTAAGATTGCCTTTGTCATATGTGTAAATTTAATAAAGATGTTTGGAAAAAAAACCTCAAATAAATAAATAGACAAATAGAAACATGCATGCACACATAGCATAGAAGATTGAGGCATACATACATACCAGTCCCAATATTTTCCTTGTGGAATTCTACAGACCTGATATATCAAGAAAAGAAAGGATCTGATTTTAGTAATGTTCAATCTTCCTGAGAAAAGGGACTACACCTCATATGCGTATTCGCACAGACCCCAAAGACTGATGGTCCAAGTGATATCCCAATGAGCCACTTTGCCACATGTGATATGAACAATGAGTTAAGTAACCCATAGAAATATAGCTGATCTTTGGAAACATCTCTGTCTCACAACTCCTAGGTCTGTGGCTCAGTCTTGACTTCTGATCACTGTCTGTGTAGGGCTTGTATGTTCACCTCCAGTTTTCTTTCACATTACCAGAACAATGGCCATCTGTATATGTTACATTTACTCCTGCACTTGTGGCCTGGAACATGGCTGGAAAAGGTTCATTTGTCAAGTGAATAAACAATATGTAATCTAACTATCTGTGTTTTACTTCTCATACCCTGATACACCCGTTCAAAGAGAATAATGGCAGCAGTCCAGAGTGGAAAAAAAACACCTAAACCCATACAAAAAATCATGTAACAGTTTATTCTCAAAATTTTCCCTAAATTCATCAGTTAATGACCCTTTGAATGTCTTTGAAAAGGACTGAAGAAGTAAAATTGAACTGCAGTTTTATTTTATGTTTTTTTTTATTATTATTGTCTCCCCCATTTTTACATATGAGATACAGACACGTGCTACTTCTAGCAACTTAATAACTGGAACTCTGGCACTCTGACATCAGAGGTTAATGCACTGTCCTACAGAAAGTGGACTTAAATAGACAGGACTGGAAATCCGAAAAAATCTAAATAATGTGATTGTGTCAGAAATTAGTGACAGGCAAGTTTGACTGCCTTAGTCAACCTATGTAAGTAATGTCGTTTGGCTTTTCCCAGTTAGGGGTCGCCACAGCGGAACTCCGGTATGCTAATGATTGACAGTGGATTTTTACAGTGCTAAGTTGCCATCCTGATGCCCAACCTTCAAAGAAGGCACACCCATTCACGCATGCACCTACCTGCATGTCTTTAAATATCACTCGACTGCTGGGAGGGCGTGCAGACTCCACACAGAAGGCACTCCAGCTGAGAATCGAATGGGAGAGCCTCTTGCTATGAGGCAACAACACTAACCATTGCACCACTGCAGTCAAGCTTTAATCAATGGATATTTCAAAATACTGTAGACATTTACCTAGCTACATGATTTTGATCCATCATACCACTTTTAGGGTAAACATATCCATTCAAACACACAGCTCAAGTCAAATGACTTCTTCTGTGGTATTAGCAGCTAATACAGAGTTCTAAAGAGTGTTTACATAGGCAGGGCTTCAAATCTAGGACTGTGTTAATTAAATTATAAGAAATATGAATGTGTTACAACAGAGATGTGATGTGTAGCATTCAACTTAAAGGTAACATTACCGCAAGGTAAAAGTTTTAATCATTTTTTCCTTTGAAATGATTGAACATGTATTAAAACACCCAGTCCATGATATCCTTTCTAGTATTGCTTTCTAACCACTGAGCTAGGCAATATTCTGTGACATCAGTAGTTATTGCACAGCCTGTAGATTGTATAATTGGGTGGGCATGTGTTTGAATCTTAAGAAGTGCAAGCAGTATGACATACATTGCCAAACTCTAGCAGACAGGACCACCTTACTCCACAGGTGCTCACATTTACAAATGGAGAAGGTTGTGATTCCCAGTAGTTGTACTGTCTTTTGAGGGAAGACATATGTACTTCAACACAATGCTCAAACTGGCACCTAAACAGAATGTTTGCCGACATGTGTGCTATAAGTAATTGTGGCATCATCTTGTTAGTGTACATGTGTAGAGACTGTATAAGTGACATTGACAGGTGTTCAAATCCAGAACTCTGCACCTCTTATTAGTCTGTTAAAAAACAACTGTTAATAGGCAGGACTGGCTAACTTAGCAGATATGATTGTGTACAATTCTAATTAGAGTTGACTTGTATGCATGGAGAAAACTTTGATCACTCAGGTGTTTTGACATTCCAACACAATGCTCAAGTTATACCCTTCATGTGTGTGTTTCCTGACAACTGTGATACGATTTTTTTGTGTGGTGTCATCAGATAGTGCACAGGTTAAGAAGATGTTGCTGCACATTGCATAAGTTGAAATCCAGTAGTGTATAACTTGTTATTTTGTTCAGAATACAGTGGTAACATGTGAGAATGACAATGGCTTATTTGACAGATCTTGATGTGTGATATGTTACATAATGGTAACAAACTGTCACAAGACCTGGGTTTTGATCCCCCATGGGATACACTCCTTTTAAAGCAGCCTACATGCATTCAAACAGAACTGTCTTCCTCCTTACAACAGAGTTATGACTTCTTTGGTGGTTTTAGCAGCAACGTCACGTCAGCAGCCTGTCTGAATGAAATGCCCATGTGTTGATATCCTGCATTATCAACCTTGTATGAGTGTGTGTAATCAAAATATGAAAAGAATGAAGACTTTGCTGACATGTCAGAATGCATTAATCAACACGTGATAGCTGATATTTTGTAAGGGTTTCAGATGTGTTGCTGATCTTCATCCTCTGATTACTGTACTTCCTTATCATCATGCCCAGTATAATGATGTATATATTGTACTTTCTGTTGTACAGTTCTTAGCACAAAGCAGCATAATTAATCAATGGAGAGCAATAGTTATTATCACTTTTTTTTTTGTCACAAGCCGCTAAGAATTTTCCTTTAGGAGCATGGCTCTGCTGGCTGAGGTTGGGGACAAGCTGCAGAGGACCAAATAGTGCTATAGGCCTGTCTGAAAGTATTGTATATCAACAGTAGCAGTTTCCAGAGATCAGTGACAATATGAAGGTGATGTTTCAATTCTCTGTCAGGTGTGTTGAATACTATGAACCAGATATTAGGATTTGTTGCACAGCACTCAATTTAGTTGACCTTTTCCAAAATATTAATCACCTTTCAGAAGCATACTTTGTCAGTGTGTTAGCTGTGCATATGTGGTAGCAGTAGGTAATGCACACGTACCATGATTTTTACATAGGTACAGATGATTTCCACTCAAATTACACAATACTTTTAAACAGTGCATACAGCAGTTGTTCTTGCACAATAATGAAATGATGCACACATTTGATATAATTCCTCCTCCTAGGAGGTAACTTTAATGAGTGGTCTTGCTATGACACTTTTAATCATGTCCATAGCCATACACTGACATGCAT
Organism: Protopterus annectens; assembly: GCF_019279795.1. Taxonomy (NCBI): domain Eukaryota; kingdom Metazoa; phylum Chordata; order Ceratodontiformes; family Protopteridae; genus Protopterus; species Protopterus annectens. The sequence continues at coordinate 1,817,777,106 of NC_056735.1, forward strand.
ACACATAATTGTTAATGAACTGTCTCCACATGACTTGTGTTTGGCAATATTTCCATCTTACTACAGGATTCCTGATATGTCTCATAACTGCTATATACATACATCTCGTAAAATCACCTTACATAAGTTGCATTTAAATAGAGGAAGCACTGAAAAACACATGATCAAGCCAGCCAACCAGATACAAACCAAAATTAATTATGCAAATAATTTAAAATGCATCACACCCAAAACTCTTAAAGAAGTTTTACTTATATTAATAAAAAACAATTTTATATAGATTAAATATAGTTACATATAGATAAATCATTCATATCAAATAAGAACTTTTTAAAAACTTTTTAAAACTTTTTAAAAAGGTAGCAGCTCAAAGTTAGCATCATAAATTCTCCCTCTGACGCTTAATCAAAACTGGTTTGAGACTTACTGCTCCATTCAAGCCAGGCCATTTATCAGCCTGTAAACGTACTATCCACTCATATTCCTTCAATAACAAAAGGTTTTCCAAGTCACCACCCCTAATACCCATTCGTACAGTGCATATGCATCTGAATTTAAAAGCATGAGTTTGAAATTCATGTCAATGTCTGAATAAACCATTTGTCTCAATCTTCCGTCTTATTTCGGACCTATGCTCTATTATTCTATCTTTAAGCTTCCTGGATGTTTTCCCTACATAAAATGTGTTACATGAAACACAGGTAGCTAAATAAACTAACTTAGTAGTACTACAATCTGCTTTGCAAGTAAACTTAAAACATTCACCTGTTGTAGGATGTCTGAAGTTATTATTTCTATCATTAATATCAGAGCAACAGACACAATTATAGCACTTGAAAGTGCCCACTTTAGTACATAAAGGAGCAGATTCAGTTTGAAAATCCTTATAACATAATATTTGCTTAAACGTCTGACCATTCCTAAAGGCAAACCTTGGTACTGGACCTAAAATGTCCTTTAAATCTGGTTGAGGCATTAAAATTACCCAATTCTTTTGAATTATTTTACAAACATCATTTGTATTGGCATTATAGGTGGTAGTAAACCTGATGACAGGCTTGCTTACTACCTTATCAGCTTCATTCCCTAATATATACCCTGAGTGAGACAAAGAAACGGAACTAAAAACTGGTTTATAAGGACCTCTTCTGCCTTGCAAAACCTCTTCATAACTCATATTTACATCTCTAAGGTAATAACCATTCTCAATAAACTCTTTCCTCATCTTCTCAGTTTCCTCCAAAAACACACCCTCCTCAGTTGTTAGTCTACTGACTCTTATTAACTGAGATTTTATAATGCCTCTATATATATATATATGTACTGGATGCATGCTAGCAGTATTTAAATATCTTGCTGCATGCACATCCTTCCTATGCACCTTTGTTTCCAACCTTCCAAGTTTCCTATATACCCTTATATCTAAAAATCCATTGTATCTAAAGAAAAATCCATCTTAAATTTAAGGAAACTTGTCGTAGTGTTGAGATAGGACAGAAATTTTTCTAACTGAGTCAGAGTCCCTTTCCAAACAAAAAAACAGTCATCAACAAATCTGCAGTAACAATCAAAGTAAAGAGCAAATTCATTATTTTCATTTAAGATGTATTGTTTTTCCCATACATATAAAACTAAATTAGCAAAGGTATTGTACGGACGTCCCCATGGCCACCCCAGTTAACTGCTTGTAGGGAACACCATCAAAAATAAAATCATTCTTTGTCAACACCAAATCTAATAAGAGGCAAATATTCTCTATTTCACGTGTTTGTTGAGAGGATTGCATTGTTAAAAACTTCTAATTGCCTCAATCCCATATTCTATAGGAATCACCGTAAAAGTGACACAATATCCAGTGTAACTAAAAATAATCAGAACTAGTTTCACCATTAAACCACACACTAAGTTTCTCTAAAAGTGCACCGTATCCTTTAAAACTGTTTCACATTTCAGTAAATACTTTCCTAACACTTTTTGTAAATACCTAGAGATGGGCTCAGTCACCCATCCTTTACCAGATACGATAGGCCTTAGTGGTGGGTCACTCATGGATTTATGCACCTTGGGGATACCATAAATCTGTGGAATTTTAGGACATGTTACTGTTAAATAAGTGAATAATTCAATTGTAATGTCCTGATTCAATTGCATATCATATAAGAATAAATTCACCTGAGAAATATGATTTTTCACATCTGCAAATGTTATTACTTTAAAAGTATTAATGTCAGACAAGAACTCTTTAAACTTACTCATATACCATGATTTGTCCATAAAGACTGTTGCCCCTCCCTTGTCTGCTTGCTTAATCACGATACTCTTGTCTTTTTTAATTTGCTGTAACAATTTATAATCATTAAAAGATAAGTTATATTTAACATCCCTACTTTTATGTTTACTTTTGGCATTATACAAAACTCTTATCTCATTCTCAACAATATTTAAAAAAGCTAAAATGACAGGTGAAAGTTGAGGTACAAAAACACTTAACTTTTTGCATACAGAGTCCAAATCATTCGCTTGCTTATACAAGGATTTAAGCATAACATTTCTTGCAAATAGTTTAACATCAGTTAAAATGTCCACAATATTATCCTTAAAAGTAGGGATAAACTTCATCCCATTCTTCAGTAAACCATAATGCTGCTCAGTCAAAACACATTTAGAAAGATTAACAGTACCTTGTAGTAGGCAAACCTCTGTCCTCAGCGACGAGGAGCCTTGCTGGGTAATTTTGGACTCTCGTTTTTTCTCTTTAATACCTGCACCGGTTTCTGCAGCGTTTTTTGTCCTTGGGGCTCCTGCAAGTTCCTCTGCTGAGAAACTACCTTCTCTGGTTGTTTTAACCTGAAAGGTAAAAAAGATGAAATTTCAAGCTGCTTACTCTTCTCCTTTCCTTCTGTTCCAGGTACAGGAATCCCAGCAAGGGAGGTAGCTACATGCTCATTTAATTCTCCGACCACAGCATCACTAGGTAGCGTTTCCTTGTCCCTGACATTTCCATTCATCATATTCCGCTCACTCTGATGCTTCAAAGAAGGAGCAGAAGCAGACACACTCGACGTATGTGCTTCCTGATTGGCTGCTGCAAGTCTTGGAGTTAGCGGCAATTCAAATACATCCAGTTCATCAAGAAGCTTATTAGTGGGTTTTACTGATCTACTATTTAGTCTTTCAATTCTCCGTTGACCAAAATTTCCCCTCGGCCAACTAAAGATATGACCATTTTTAAAATCATTAATATCACGTTGAAGCTTCCGCTTCTTTTGTATTTCTAGCCTGTGATCCAATGCTTGAACTCGACTCATAAATAACTGATATAATTCATTCAGACATTCTGTATTACAAAGTTTAGAGACTTCCTTTTCAGGACAGTCTATTTCTTCTAACAGGTCATTTTCCACTCTCTCAAAAAATTGATTCATTAATTTCATGTAGCTCATACTCAGTTCAAGATTTAGCTGCAGCCACTGCATTAATAGTTCTTGGTAGGTATTACCATATGATGGCATATTTAATATACGCAGTCCACGTGATACTACCCCCATATCTAAATAGGCTAAAAAACTAAGCCTTTGCCATTGTAAATGTTTATAATTTTGAACTTTTTTCTCCAACAGGCCAAGCAGCTTGTTAAACTCAGTTAAGTCATTAGTTACATTACCACTTTGTGAAGATTCCACAGCCTTAGACTGTAACAGCGGATTAGTTGACTTAATTAACAACCTTTTGATAGTTGAATTCATTCCTGCAGACAGCAGTGGTGTTACAGAACAAAATCGAATAGCTGGCTTTAAATTCCTCCTATGTTGTTGTAAGTGGCAACCTGCTACACAAATATTCCACCACGAAGATACACTAAGTCACTGTTCATCCAAAAGTAGCCAAAAAACGGTAGTCACAAACAAACAATTTTAATGAAGCTTTCGGGTCTACACCCTTCATCAGCACATAAAATCACCTTACATAAGTTGCATTTAAATAGAGGAAGCACTGAAAAACACATGATCAAGCCAGCCAACCAGATACAAACCAAAATTAATTATGCAAATAATTTAAAATGCATCACACCCAAAACTCTTAAAGAAGTTTTACTTATATTAATAAAAACAATTTTATATAGATTAAATATAGTTACATATAGATAAATCATTCATATCAAATAAGAACTTTTTTTAAAAAAACTTTTTTTAAAAACTTTTTAAAAAGGTAGCAGCTCAAAGTTAGCATCATAAATTCTCCCTCTGACACTTAATCAAAACTGGTTTGAGACTTACTGCTCCATTCAAGCCAGGCCATTTATCAGCCTGTAAACGTACTATCCACTCATATTCCTTCAATAACAAAAGGTTTTCCAAGTCATCACCCCTAATACCCATTCGTACAGTGCATATGCATCTGAATTTAAAAGCATGAGTTTGAAATTCATGTAAATGTCTGAATAAACCATTTGTCTCAATCTTCCGTCTTATTTCGGACCTATGCTCTATTATTCTATCTTTAAGCTTCCTGGATGTTTTCCCTACATAAAATGCGTTACATGAAACACAGGTAGCTAAATAAACTAACTTAGTTGTACTACAATCTGCTTAATAAGTTCTTATTTGAGACACTAATACTTTTAAAGTAATAACATTTGGAGATGTGAAAAATCATATTTCTCAGGTGAATTTATTCTTATATGATATGCAATTGAATCAGGACATTACAATTGAATTATTCACTTATTTAACAGTAACATGTCCTAAAATTCCACAGATTTATGGTATCCCCAAGGTGCATAAATCCATGAGTGACCCACCACTAAGGCCTATCGTATCTGGTAAAGGATGGGTGACTGAGCCCATCTCTAGGTATTTACAAAAAGTGTTAGGAAAGTATTTACTGAAATGTGAAACAGTTTTAAAGGATACGGTGCACTTTTTAGAGAAACTTAGTGTGTGGTTTAATGGTGAAACTAGTTCTGATTATTTTTAGTTACACTGGACATTGTGTCACTTTTTACGGTGATTCCAATAGAATATGGGATTGAGGCAATTAGAAGCTTTTTAACAATGCAATCCTCTCAACAAACACGTGAAATAGAGAATATTTGCCTCTTATTAGATTTGGTGTTGACAAAGAATGATTTTATTTTTGATGGTGTTCCCTACAAGCAGTTAACTGGGGTGGCCATGGGGATGTCCGTGGCCAATACCTTTGCTAATTTAGTTTTATATGTATGGGAAAAACAATACATCTTAAATGAAAATAATGAATTTGCTCTTTACTTTGATTGTTACTGCAGATTTGTTGATGACTGTTTTTTTGTTTGGAAAGGGACTCTGACTCAGTTAGAAAAATTTCTGTCCTATCTCAACACTACGACAAGTTTCCTTAAATTTAAGATGGATTTTTCTTTAGATACAATGGATTTTTTAGATATAAGGGTATATAGGAAACTTGGAAGGTTGGAAACAAAGGTGCATAGGAAGGATGTGCATGCAGCAAGATATTTAAATACTGCTAGCATGCATCCAGTACATATATATATATATATAGAGGCATTATAAAATCTCAGTTAATAAGAGTCAGTAGACTAACAACTGAGGAGGGTGTGTTTTTGGAGGAAACTGAGAAGATGAGGAAAGAGTTTATTGAGAATGGTTATTACCTTAGAGATGTAAATATGAGTTATGAAGAGGTTTTGCAAGGCAGAAGAGGTCCTTATAAACCAGTTTTTAGTTCCGTTTCTTTGACTCACTCAGGGTATATATTAGGGAATGAAGCTGATAAGGTAGTAAGCAAGCCTGTCATCAGGTTTACTACCACCTATAATGCCAATACAAATGATGTTTGTAAAATAATTCAAAAGAATTGGGTAATTTTAATGTCTCAACCAGATTTAAAGGACATTTTAGGTCCAGTACCAAGGTTTGCCTTTAGGAATGGTCAGACGTTTAAGCAAATATTATGTTATAAGGATTTTCAAACTGAATCTGCTCCTTTATGTACTAAAGTGGGCACTTTCAAGTGCTATAATTGTGTCTGTTGCTCTGATATTAATGATAGTAATAATAGCTTCCGACATCCTACAACAGGTGAATGTTTTAAGTTTACTTGCAAAGCAGATTGTAGTACTACTAAGTTAGTTTATTTAGCTACCTGTGTTTCATGCAACGCATTTTATGTAGGGAAAACATCCAGGAAGCTTAAAGATAGAATAATAGAGCATAGGTCTGAAATAAGACGGAAGATTGAGACAAATGGTTTATTCAGACATTGACATGAATTTCAAACTCATGCTTTTAAATTCAGATGCATATGCACTGTACGAATGGGTATTAGGGGTGGTGACTTGGAAAACCTTTTGTTATTGAAGGAATATGAGTGGATAGTACGTTTACAGGCTGATAAATGGCTTGGCTTGAATGGAGCAGTAAGTCTCAAACCATTCTGATGAAGTCTTCTGACGAAAGCGGAAATTAAATTGATTCTACGCTATTTGGTGGTTGTAGTTTCTATACTGTGACCTACATCGGCTGACTGTTTCCTGGCTTTGGATATCTTTTTTTTGGTTTTTTAGTAGTGGTGTTTTGTTAGGGAGAATTTATGATGCTAACTTTGAGCTGCTACCTTTTTAAAAAGTTTTTAAAAAAAGTTTTTTAAAAAAAGTTCTTATTTGATATGAATGATTTATCTATATGTAACTATATTTAATCTATATAAAATTGTTTTTTATTAATATAAGTAAAACTTCTTTAAGAGTTTTGGGTGTGATGCATTTTAAATTATTTGCATAATTAATTTTGGTTTGTATCTGGTTGGCTGGCTTGATCATGTGTTTTTCAGTGCTTCCTCTATTTAAATGCAACTTATGTAAGGTGATTTTATGTGCTGATGAAGGGTGTAGACCCGAAAGCTTCATTAAAATTGTTTGTTTGTGACTACCATGTTTTTGGCTACTTTTGGATGAACAGTGACTTAGTGTATCTTTGTGATATACATACATCTCACCTGTTATTGTTTATAAATCTGTAACAATTTATGCAACATAGTTATTTTCTGTTCAGTCTGACAGCTCTGTGTGTGTGGCATATCCTTGTGGATTCCACTGAATAACGACATGGATGTTGTCTGTCTTTCACGTCCTTCCCTTTGCAACATGCATGTCACTGTCACAACTGTTATTGTATAAATGTTCAGTACTTGTAGGAGCAGTATATACAGGTGTTGCATAGCTTTTTTGCACATGGCCTCACATTTATGTATCTAATTTTTCAGTGCTCCTGCACTGAAATTTTGATATATGTGCCCATGGGAATTTCTAAACTTTTGTTACTTGCACATCTTTTCCATTAACATATTTTTCCTCCTGAACATTCAAAGACTGCTTGTTAATGTGAATGACAATGCCAGTGATGTTCCATATCTATGGATTCACTCACTGCAATGTACAACAGGAGAAACCTTCCTTGTCCACTTGTTGCTAGGCTTCTCTTTGCCTTTATATATTCCTAAGTGACCTGTCTACTGATGCACCATGCACTTGCTTTCACTTCTAGATCTAAGTTTTTTGTATTCCTTTGTTTTCATCACGTACACAAGCCCTTCCTTACCTTGACTGGGCTGCAAACCTGTATATTGGGCTTGAGTTGAGTTTGCTCATCGAGTAGTGCACCTTGGTGTCTTGCATATTTAATTAGTGATGCTGCTTGTCGTGCAAAGACAGCCAGTGGTGTTAGCTCCAGCGTGATGTGTACATGATGTTAATGAATACCCAGTACTGTATGAAAGTGTTGGAGGGGGTGACTATAAATGAATATGCAAATTAGTAGAATTCTGGATTCAGCCTAGGATGCAATATTACATGTTTGTATTGAGAGAGATAGTGAAGAATAAGCTAGAAAGTAGGAAAGAGACCAGTTGTTAATGCTGACACTTGAGAAACCATGTGAAAAGGTCCTAAGAAGGCTAATTTGGGTAGTCCTGCAATGGTTTAAAGTCCCAGAAACATTGCTAGAATGAATGCAGGCTAAGTAGAAGGACCCAATGACACCAGCATGAACAATGTCTGGAATATCAGAGAGGTTCCCATTCGGAGTGGAGATTCATCAGTTTTCAGCTTTAAACCCACAGATGTTCATATTTGTGGTGGACTAAATTAGCAAACAGGTTGGCGGGGACAGACTAACAATTCTGCTGTATGCAGATGATGTGGCATTACAAGCAGACTTTAAACATGAATGTCTACAGATGAAAGGGGAAGGGAATACAAAACTGAATGCAAATGGGATGAAACTGAGTATATACAAGATAATTGCCATGGCAGCAAATTGGAGAAATCAGAAGAAGCAGAAAACTGAGACAGAAGGGAAATAACTTCTGAAAATTGAGATACAAGAGAAAACAGTGGAAGAACTTAATAGCTTCAAGTATCTAGGAAGGATGATGAAAGTCTCAACGTTAGACTCAGAGGGGCTTCAGCCAAGTGACACAGATTATTGGAGTACTGTATGTCAGAAAAATGGCAAAAAATGAAAAGTAAGCTATGCAAAACAGTGGTATAACCAGTACTTTTTTATTTTATTTATTTATTTACTGACATTTGTTTACTGGGAAAATCCAGCTGGACCTTCATTTTCAGCAAAGGTCCAGAGAGAAAACCTTCAATGTATTAATGAAAGTAAAAACAGTAGATGACAGGAAATATAAACATTTGATATGGATTTTTATTTATACAAGTACAATATAAAAACATTTCAAAGGTTGTCATTTATGCAAGTATAATACAATGTAATATAGAGTAAACTAAAAAATATTAAGATTGTCTAGTGAGAGAGCCTAGCTTAATTTGCTTAAAATTACAAGAGGAAATATTGCTATAAATTAATAATTTGTGTCTGCTGACATTGAAATTGCTGATACATCAAAATGTTAATTTACTTGTTCATGCAACCTAACGTGAGAGTTAAATTTTAGCTGTATTAAAATATTAATTTAAATTCCTAATGTGGAGCATTTCTCCCTAGAAAAAATGAAGCTCAATCCAGTAAGCAATATGTAAGTCAAATAAAAAGCATTACAAAAAATGATTTTAAATGGAAAAAGTAAAGGACTTCTGTACATACTTCGGTATGATACAGAAACCTGGTCAGTTAAGCAGAGCTGGTGAGGAGGCTAGAAGTGGTAGAAGTGAAGTGTCTTGAGATGGGTGGTAGAATGCACACTGTGAGGGAGACATAGGAATGATGACATTAGAGTGGAAGCCAAAGTAACTCCTATTTCAGAGAAGATCAAAGAGAACATATGACAGTAGTTCAGGTACTTGTACATGAAAGTAGATGATTTGATTAATAGGATTTGGGAAAGATAGAAAGAGGTCAAGAGGAAATGAGGATGTCCACCAAAGAGGTGGACGGATTGTGCAAGAGAAGACCTGAGACCATCAGACATGACTCTCAAATGTTACGTATTGGCAATAAATCAAAAGAGGCAGTGACAGTTGTAGAAAATGGGGCAAATGGGGTCTGAGAATGATGACGATGATTCTAGGATGCAAGTGCAGTAACAACATGCAGACTTGATTTTGCAATTTCTTTAAATGATTTTGATTTCTTTTATACAGCTGCATGCCTTTCTCTTGTGCAACGTATGATCACACACTCTGGTGATCGTCTAATATAACTGCCTTTAAGTGAGATTTCTGGCTTAAGTTCTTATCTTATATTACTGTGACACTTGCTTCTGCTTCATCTTTTTTTCTGAATAATTTCATAGCTTCTTTGGTAATTACTAGGTATGCAGCCAAGGAGATAGATATGGTTAACAAGTTTCATGCTGTGGTAGTCAGTTTAATTCCCTTAGTTTCCTATTTAAAAACTGTGTGAAACTGAACAGGTAACGTGACATGGCAACATTCCTCGTTTGCTAGAGAAAATAGACCTTTGTGTCTAATGGGCTTGTCTAGTTAATTATGAATAATAATCAAATAACAATAAAGCTGAATTAACATTCAACATGGCAAGTGATCACAGATAAAATCTAAGATCTAAAGGAAGCAAAGGTTTGGGGGCTAGTAACCCTAGCATCTACCATTTCTGTGTATTTATAGTCTAAGTTGCTAACTTAAATGTAAAATTTAATCTATAGAAGGATAAGAAATTTCCAGCACCATGAGCAATGTTGTATCAATCATTCTGAAGCAAGGAAATATTTTCCGTCTTTGTTTTATTTTTTTTATAAACAAACTAATGTTGTAACATGTAAAAATCACTTTCTCTCTTATGTAAGGGCCTAAAGAAGGTTCTGTAGGATTTCATACATATGGATCAGATGAGCTCTTTACCAAGGATTCATTATCACCTGTAAAGCAAGAAATATCATAAAGCCATTCCAGTCTGTAGCAATGTTACCACTCATTTTGTCTGAATACCAAAAAAGTATTTGACTGTGTTTACTAGCTATTTCCATGACAAATGTAACATCTAAAAGGCAGTCAGCACAGTTTAATTTCCATGATCCAGAATATTAAGTTTGAGTTGTACACATTAGGAAAATTTCAAATTGCTAAGGACAGAAGCAAATGTTGCCAACACCCTCCTGGACTTGCCCAACTTTATTTATCTCAAAATGATGACAGCATTTTTATTTTTTATTTATTTTATTTTTAGTTTTATTTTACATTTGTTCGCTGGGCTAGTCTAACTGGATATATGCCCATTTGCAGTAGAGGCCCAGGGAGATAAGCTCCAACAAAATTTAGTAACAACAAAAAAAATGTTAGTACAATACATTAACAAAGGGTGGAAGCTCAACTACATAACTATCTATCAAACTTATTGCATATACAAAGAAAATCCCAACAAGACAAGGTAAGGTAAATAAATAAACTAAATACAATTCTAAAATTAAGAAAATATCAACAAGACAGGTCAGTTAAGTATAGCAAGTCTAAAGTTGTATATATAATAAAGGAGGATTGGAGCTGGTACTGAGAGATTAGCAGGTAAGCAGAGCCTAGTAAATAAGGGAAGGTTAATCAGGTTTAGAACAGGGGCATAACCAGTTTGTTCTAAGGTAAGGTTTCAGTTTATTTTTGAAAAGTGATAAAGAGGACAGTGATGCAAGTTCACTAGGAAGTATGTTCCAGGATTTTCCAGCAGTATTAGAGAATAGAGAGTCACTGGCCATGTTGTTGGATTTACATATACTGACAAGTAGTTTATTTGATGAACGTAAGGTATTAAGATTGTTATAGGGGGTAATGAGGGTAGAAAGTATTGGAGTATTGGTTGGTAGGTAAAGGATCTTGCGAGCAATGGTAATTTGGTGAAATTTAAGCTGATTTTGTAGCTCAAGCCATCCTAGCTGTTTTAGATTAGTGCAGTGGTGAGTTCTAAAAGGATTTCCAGTAGCAAATTTGGCAATGTTGTTGTAGGTGGTTTCCATTTTGTGGAGGTTCTTTTTTGATAGATTAGTATATATAGGTGAGGCGTAGAGGAATATAGACATTAGATGAGTGTGGGTGATAGTTGTTCTAGCTGCTGGAGTAAGGAAAGGTCTGATCCTATAGAGAGAGACATGTTTTCTATTTACAGTTTTAATTGTATTGATGATATGGGTGTCAAAGTTGAGATTGTTGTCAATTGTTACTCCAAGAAGTTTGGTAGTAGGGTCAGAAGATATTAGAGTACCATTATTAGATATGACTGTGAACTCTATTGGAGAAGACTTACGTGTGGGAGTAAAGATCAAGTGTTTAGTTTTTTTGTGGTTCAGAAGGAGGCAACATTGTGTAAACCATTGTTCTACTGTATTGAACACATTTTGGGTTAGGGACTGCAGTTCGGATGAAGATGTGGCTGGGCATATTAGTGTGGAATCGTCTGCATATTGTATACAAGTAGCATGAGGAATTACTAAGTGAAGGTCATTAATGAAAAGTGAAAAAAGGAGAGGTCCCAGTATGGAGCCTTGAGGGACACCAAGGGTAATGGGGAGGTAGGTAGATAGATTATTATCCCATAGCACTGCCTGCTGTCTATTTTTGAAGTATGATTGGAACCATTTTATGGTCAGTGCATCTAGTGAAAGGGATTTGAGGATATTTATAAGTATCTGGTGGTTAACCATATCAAATGCTTTTGAAAGATCTATAAATAGAGCAGAGGAAAGCCTCCTGTTATTGCGGTTTTTGTTAATGCAGTCAGTAAAGGATAAGAGGGCAGAAGTAGTACTGTGGAATGGCCTAAAGCCATGTTGACACTTAGAAAGTTAGCAACATGGATTAGAAATAACCTAAAGATCACAGATCTTAGGGAGGAAATGAAGGATGCAATATAAGACTCTGCATGGCTAATATTGTTTTGAGGATTACTCATCCACCTCTACTCCAGAATTGTGCCAACTAATGAAACATTCTCAGAATGTCATTACATAATATTATTGCTGAGACTGAAATGTTTTATTGTCATATTTCAAATAATATACTATTTGAGCAAGTAATTTCCACAAAGTAGCATAAACACAAGTAAAAATTTTAAGAGTAACTATAGACTTTTGATGATACTGGTAATGAACTCATTACATGTGCGATAGAACAACATCTGTGGATGATGTAAGTAATCTGTTTGAAAATGGGAAACACCCAGATTCCCACTTATATTACAATATTGCCAGGCATGGGCAGCTTAACAATATGAAAGCATCATAAATATTGGCTGCTTGTGGAATTCATATTTGAAATCTGAAGTGTTCAAAGCATATGGCCAATCAGAACGTCACAGTTATTTGTGATTTCCTCACAGCAACTATAATGTCTGCTTGAGACCTCATATTTAAAAAAAATCCTTAAGTGTAGTACACTATCTGGAGCAAACACTGTTTAGAGACACAGCAATTAAGCATGAGCAGACAGACACTACCCTCACAATTTAGTTGGAAAACTTTTTGACAACCACTGCTTAGAGCAATATTTCTGTTACCTAGGACAAGTGTCTTTAGAATAAATAGGGCTTTTTAGGAGAATGTTTTGGTAAAAATCAAATTTGAAAAGATAGATTTGATAGCCAATACAATAGCTGGCATAAGGGAAAATATTCTTTTCAAATATTATACCACAGTCCAGAATTAGGGAGGTCTAGAAAAGTGATCCCAGTGGAGGAAATAAGGTGTGTGTGTGTGTGTGTGTATATATATATATATATATATATATATATATATATATATATATATATGGGTCCTTGTCAGAATGTCGAAAGTACAGTTAATCGAACTGCACTTTGACAAACTGACTTTAGTGAAAGTGCATAACATCGAATATGCACTTTCGCTAAAACAAAGTAAAAAATGGAAAAACATGCAGCTTGCATGTTTTGTTAGTAGGCCATAGATATGTAAATATCTACCTGTACCTTACTGCCTTGACTACTGGTGCATACACATTATAGATGTTTAGTAAACTTTAAATGAATTCATAATTTCAGCATGGCTCTGCATTTTATTTATTTATGTATTTATTTATTTATTTATTTATCTATCTATTTTGGTGGTGGGGGGGGGGAATACAAGGATATTAGCCACAAGTTAGAACACATCCTAAGTGTCTTCTTTAAGTATCATAGTCTCTCAAAAAGGCCTTTTTAATCCTGATAATGCTGACAGATCCTTTTTCTGACCACAGTATTCTTTCATAGAGCAATGTGGCACTAAGGAAGACAACAAAAGCATATTAATTAGATGAAAATAATGCCAAAGAACCACAGAATGATGAAATTTAATGACATTTGAGTTTATTTATCTACTGGTCTATAGCTATATCTATCTAACTCTCTATGCAAATATGTGTATATCTATATATCTGTCTGCCTACTTATTTATCTAAAAAAAAATTGATCTATATTAACCAAGCTAAAAAATAATAAAAAATACACTGCTGCAGCCAGATACACAAAATTATTTTACTAGGCTCAAGTTTGTGGTTATATTAACCAAGCTGCCCAGTGCAGACTCAGGGAGAAAACATACCACAATGAACCAGCTCAGAATATCTAAAATCAAAATACAAGCAATTCAAAAGCTAAATAAATTTATATAAATAGAATCACCACAAATGAAAAAGTAAAGTAGAATACAACCAGCCACAGAATCCAACACTAATTTATTGCACAATTTACAGCACAAGAAATATCTCTGATGTCTTGGCTTAAAAAAATCTTCAAGGGGTAAAGAACATCATAAAAAAGAACTTGCCTAAATACTCAAAAAAACTGCCAATAAAACAATTAAACAATTAAATAAACAATCTCCAGTTTAATTCTTCATTCAACCGATGTGGGTATAAAGTATCAAATTTGAGGATGTATACTGATTCCTTAATCAGAAGTTGTCTTTTAAGATTACATTCATCATGTAATGACACATTTATTTTTTCCAAAATAGTGCCTTGTAGCACAACAATTTTTTACCACCTTTTTTAAATGAAGAAGTAGTCCATTTTTCTAATATGTTGAATTATGCAATTGAGGATGTGTTTACTGACTTTAACAGAAATAAAAATCAGGTTAATTATAATTTGTCTGGTTTGGAATGGAAAGCCCTCCAAAGTTTAAGTAAAATGACAGAAGTTGCCTTTAAACCTTCGGATAAAGGAAATAAGTTGGTCATCAAGCATTATACCGAATATTTGGATATGTGCATGGAACATTTAGAGGATGATGAGATATATGACAAAACTGACATGTCTATATATTAACAGGCTTTAGTTGAATATGCTAAATTATTACAAAAAGGTAATAGACTTGGATATTTTTCTGATGTAGATGTAAGAAAAAAAATTAGTCCAGATGGATGTAAAATGGCCTATTTTTATTGCCTCCCCAAGATACACAAACATTTAGTTAAGCCACCAGGGAGGCCTATAGTTTCAGGTTGTGAGTATTTTACTCACAATCTGGGTTTATTCTTACATGGTTATTTATTGTCTGTAGTATATACCTTGCCATTCTACTTCCGAGATATATTTGATTTTTTAGCAAAGATTGATGATGTTAAGTAGAATGAAAATATGTACCTTTTTACATTAGAAGTTAAAAGCCTCTATACGAATATCAGCCATAATTTTGGCTTGGAAGCTTTAAGTTTTTTCTGGGTAATTCACCAGTAACAGAATATATATAGTAGAATTGGTTCATTTTTCACTCACTCATAATTTTTTGAGTTTAATAATAATTTTTACAGGCAGAGACAAGGCACGGCAATCGGGGCTGTTTTTGCCCCCATGTATGCCAATCTGAGTATGGGCCTTTTTGAGAGTGAATACATTTATAGAAATAAATTCTTTTGTGATCATGTCATCAGGTATTTTAGATATATTGATGATTTAATTTTTATAGCTGAAGGTGGTATGGAATTGGTACCTCAATTTGTTAATATGTTACACAATAACAGGTTTGGGTTGCAATTTGACGGTCTCAAAATAGGAATATGTATCCCTTTTCTGGATGCGGTTATTAGTATCAAACATGGTACTGAATTATTCACTTCTGTACATATACAATTTGACCATGGTACACAGTATGTCCATGGTGACAGTTGTCATCATTCTCATACCATTGAAACACTCCCTTTTGGTGAGATGCTTAGGATATCTAGGCTGTGTAATAATATTTATGACTTTAAACAAGAATTGGGAATAACTGTAGACATGTTTTGTAATGGAGGTTATAGTAAAAATCTATTTATAAAAAGTTGGAATAAATTGTGCAATATTTCGACTATAAGACATCATTCCAATAGTCAACAATATCTGGCCCCCTTCAGATTTAATGATAGAAAAGATAAGGGTCTCATCTATTTTGTTACAACTTTTGGATGTTTAGTTCTATGGTTATAGAGCAGGTAAAGTACCACTGGAAATATCTATGTTCTTTAAAAAATATTTCTTCCTGGCTTAATGCCAGTCTTGGTGTTTCATATAGAAGGGGGAGAAATATTCATAACTTTTTAGTAAGAGGTAGATTTTGTATGCCCCCTATGAATGTATCACATAGTTTACATCTCTCAGGAACTGCTTATTGTAACAAGTGTAAAGCCTGTACATTTATAATTAAGAGCTTTCAAAGTATTAACAATATTCCTTTTCATACATGGAATAATTTCTCTTATGATACTGAAGGTGTTGTGTGTGCTCTTAAATGCCTTTGCAACCTGTTTTACATTGGGGAGACAAAGAGGGCATGCAAAGTGGGATTATTGGAGTATGCAAGGGATATTCACAATCAAAAATTAGAAAGTTCCATAGCGTTACATTTCCAGCATTTTCATAAGGGTAATAATGAAGGACTTCAAGACACTATTTTGGAAAAAATAAATGTGTCATTATATGATGAATGTAATCTTAAAAGACAACTTCTGATTAAGGAAGCACTATATATCCTTAAATTTGATACTTTGCACCCACATGGGTTGAATGAAGAAATAAACTGGTGATTGTTTATTTAATTGTTTAATTGTTTTATTGGTAGGTTTTTTGAGTATTTAGGCAAGTTCTTTTTTATGATGTTCTTTACTCCTTGAAGGCTTTTTTAAGCTGAGACATCAGAGATATTTCTTGTGCTATAAATTGTGCAATAAATTAGTGTTGGATTCTGTGGCTGGTTGTATTCTATCAAATTTATATAAATAGTTGTATAATAAATAAATGTAATAAATAAATACATTTGAAAATAATGCATTTAAGGTGCAGCAATGTTCCCTGACTATAGTAACATAATGAGTTTTTAACTATCAGTTGATGCCATCTGCATCAAAACTCATCTATCAGGACAAAGTTGAAGGCAGTGAGTATGGACATTATGATGGTGAAAACAAGCAACAGATGGAAAGATATTTGAGAAAAATTTCAAGATGTAAATTACAACTAAAGGATTGGAGTGAGGAGCAATATCTGAAAAAAACAGTTGAGAGAGAATGCATGACAGAATGTATAGTATATGTGTAGGATGAACACTATAATATGATGATATGAGATGGTAAAAATGTGGAAGTATTACGTACGTAAGGGTACAGCTTTTATTTATCCCAAAGGGAGGACAAGACTGCATGTATATTAAGTACTATGGCAGCTACAGTTCCACCTTTTGGAAAGCTGTGATTTGATATTTGACATGAAAAACATTTTTTGTATTCATTCCAAATGATGTTAGAAGAAATGCGGAGTTCAGAAGTGAGGCACTGCAATAAGAATAATTTCATCAAACCCCATGATAAGGACTGGGTTTGGTAAACATATTACACTAAGTGGATTTCAGGGTTCCATCTGGCATATATCATGTAAGAGCAAAAGAAAATATAAGGAATGTTGTATAAGAGATTTCAAGTAAACTTAAGGAAAGGTTGCTTGAGATTATTAAGGAGGTCAAGAAATTCAAGATAGTTTTCCAGGTCCATTTAAGAATGCATTTAGCTGACCTGTCATATGAAACTTCTAGCATGGTTAGACAAGTGAGGCTCATACCAGTATTTACAAATGGCACATGAAAAAGTCTGGACTGTAGATAAATATTAACACATTTTAGTTTGGTATTGACTGCTAGAAGTAATTAAAACAGTCAAGATAGCCTTGCTAGTAGCCATTTTTTCTTTCTTTCATTTAGGGCTGCATATGCTGATTGAATTTTAGATCATTACCAATTTAGTTTTTTTTTAATTGGGGAAATTGATGGTGTCTGTGGTTCACAGTTTTAAAAAGATAAGAATAGGTGTATAACTAAATATGAAACGACAAACTACTGAAACACAAGCCATCACAACAAAGCCACTAGCACACTATAAACTGAAAGCACAATGCATCTTATACTCATACCATTCAGCATAATGCAGAATCCATTTAATAAAAAAATGCAATTTTCTTGACTTTCTATATTTGGCCACATACTTCTTTAAACACAATCAGCATTCCAAACTGAAATACCTTTTTACTCTTAATAGACCCATAGAGTTTAGATAATACCCACAATAGACTAAACAGCACTTTAACAATCTCATTTTTTGAAGTAAGACAATACACTCTGTAAACAAAATCCCTACATTGCTTTCGATGAAAAAGGTTTCAGGGAAGTAACACAGAACATTGATTGTGCTGCATTCAGCAAAACCACATTGGCAACCACAGCTATGAGTGGTACTACACACTTATAATGAAATTGTAAAACCATGCATGTCTCAGTGTTATTTGTTACATCCTCTTCATATTTGCCAGTAGACAGAGGGGACCAGCCATAATTCAAAATAAAAAAACTCACAATAACACCTCTGCTTTGTACCTCATGCCCCACCATGGAAGACCTCCCCCAAACTTATGTATTGTAACTCTGTATTTACAAAACACCAGCATATTAATAAACTACAAAACAAAATGTTTAGTTCACAATATAAAATGTTTTAATAAAAATTTGATTCCATTTTTAACAAAACATAAATTCAGTGAATGAAGGTGACACATTTCTATGCAATGCATGGATCCCAAATGAACATAGCCAGATAAATACACTATAAAAGATACTGCATAGCATAAAACAAATGTACACTTGTTCATGAAGTGTGTATGTTCTCCTTCACTTTGCCATCAAGGTCATAGTTATAATGTATTTATATCTTAAAGAATATAATCCTGGTTATTATTAGTACAATAGATAAAATAAATAATCAATCAAATGATCGATCAATAAAATGATCCCAGTATAATCCTTCTATGATATTTAGGATATTTTGGCTATTATGTTGTGGCTAAGTCTGATCAGAAAGTGGTAAATGTAAATAGTAAGGCAAAAGATACTCATTTTGTTCATCACTTGTGTCATAAAATATGCCCAGTACCAGCAGTGCCAGAAGATACGTTTTCAGTCAGTAATTGCCTCACTTAAATGGTAGTTGTTCCTTGCAACAGTTATTTATTTAGTATACTGCTACATTGTAATGTCTTTTATGTATTCTGAAGCTCAATGCCCCCACAATGGTTGTAATACAAAGGGATTCCTCTACCATATGGTTTGAGCTGCATGTAGGCATGTGGACATGCTTATATATGTGGTAGAATAAATTGACCCATTGGTCCTTATTGGCTTAGAGCTTCTGTCTTAAAGGCAGATGCAATTAAGATCTCTCAAATAACCACAGACAATATCCTTTTCAAATCATTTTATTTAATTCTGATAATAATTCAATCCAGAAATGTCTGCAAATGTATAAATATTGCAACTACCAGCAATAACAAACTAAAGACAGAAACTGTATATTAAAATTCTAAGTAATAATGCAAGTCATAATACTATCTGACTTAATGAGAACAGACAGAAAAAGAGCAATGGTGTAACATAAAAATTAAAATTGAAAGCATGTCATATCTTACCAAATACAGTGCTACTTATAAACAGTTATGGTGCTACACATTTTTATTTATTTGCTTATTGCATTATATTATTTTTTAACTTCTAATGGCAGCTTAGTTGGAAAAGACAGTAGTTTAGGCTTAGCGGTTTAACATGCAATCTAAGAGTGAGAAGAGGTTAAGTTCATGGTAGAGGAAGTTTGTAATCATGATTCTTTTGAGCTGTGGTACAAGACAGGGGTCCTCATTGTCGCCCTTATTAAATGCCAAGAATCTGGAGTCATTAGTTCAAAAATTAAGGTTGTGTTAGATTAAATGGTAATTGCAGAAAGATGTTGAATATAAATTTTAAACATTTTTGGACCATACTGAAAGAAATCTACATAGTAGACATATAAATGCTTTTAGTTGGAAAATAACTGTGTCGACAGGTATGGTTATAAGAAAGCTATACAAGGGTCAAATGATTCAACAAATATCAGATATGCATTAAAATGGAAATCTGCAAAGATACTGTACAGTTTTATGAAGGTTTCTACATAGGAATTCCTCCCTTCTCCTTAGAATTAAATTGCTTTGTTACTTCCGTCTGATTTCCTGATTGTATTCTGTTACAATGCCATTTGGTTTCTCTGTCTCCATTCACATCTGTCACTATGCTTATCATGCTCCATCTATATTCTGTCTTCTGTAGCTACTCCTTGCACTCTGCTAAACATTTCTGCACAGCTTGTCATTTATGGTCTGTTGACTTTTTCTGTTGCACTTAAAGTCTATTCCCTGTACTGTGTATGATAGCACATTCAATTTTTTGTTTTATTTCCAGCTCTGAATATTCTGCTTCCACACCATGTGAAGCGTGATGTATTTTGTTATGCATCTTGTGATGTCCGCGCCCTGACCCAGTAATCAAGGAGCCACAATCCTCATCACTAGCACCAGTGAGGGGCATCCACATTGGGACGGATAACAAATACACACACAGTAAAGTACAATTTCCCTTAAGAGCACACAGAGATCACAGTCAGTCTGGGTCTGGTTTCTCCCTTTCTCTCCAGATCCCCAGTAAGTCTCCCCACTGGCACAGCTATAAGGTACAGATGTCAACCGAGTAGTCAAGCCAAAATCTCCAGTGCTCTCTCTGTCCAGCCAGTGCTTCGTGTCCCTGTCCACGTAGCTGACACACACACACTTTGAGATCTGGTTTATATACAAACACACAGACACTCCTGGGGAAGACTGCCACAGGTTCTCCAGCTACGCCCCCTTCTACCAGGCTATAAGGTAGTAACCACTGCCACCAACTACTCTTTCAGCTACTAGAAAAGCCCTTATCAAAGGGTGACCAATTATTACTGTGTAATATTATTATCCAATTAGCAAGTGTGATGAACAGCAAGGCTTATTTGGAGTTGCTTTGTACAGTATCACTATATACATGCAATGTACTATAGAGCTTAAATTATCTCTTCACAAAACAGCCACAGTTGAAAGATTTAAAAATATTTAATAATAAATAATAAAAACACAAAAAAAATCTTCTCAATTCAAAACAGTGTTAGTCAAGAGTTCAGAAAGCACAGGAAAATGCTTAAAATAATGCTGTAGAATAGTCTGACAAAAATATAAAAAACAGCTAGACTAAATCTGACTAAACTCCTATCTAACTCTAAGAGCAATCACAGTTCTAAGTAAACATACATATAGAGCAAAGGCAGAGTACTGGTGAGTGATGTTCTTCAGACAAAATCCAAAATGCTCTGATTCTCTCTCTCTCTCTCTCTCTCTCTCTCTGGGAAGTCTTAAAAATAATATATCGCTGCTGACTCATTTTAGATTACATCATTCTTCTCTGGTTCCCAGGCTAACAGAAACTCAGAGTTTTAACATTTTGATCTTGCACATGGTCAGGAATCTACATCAATAAAATACATTATATATGTAAAATCTAGCAATTAACTCTGGTCTCAAAACAATAGAAGGAATTCCTCAGTCCAGACATTATGTCTCCGAGCTTCGAGATCAAACAGTCATACAATGCTTGACTTAGCCTTCTTCCAGCAGAGTGTACTGTGATTACATTTTTGAAGTTCAACATTTAACACAGTTTTCTTACAGTTAAAAGAACAATCCTGTGGATTATATTAATATTTACAATGACAGAATTTTTTACAAAATTCTATCTAGCTAGGCTGGCAGCTTTCACATATCTTCACATACCCCCCCCCCCCCCAGAGAACTCAAGCTAGTTTTTCAAGTGACCCCTTGAGAAATGTTGCTTGGTAGGGTTAGGTCTGTCTGAATATAGCTTACCTCATTCCCTGTCTTGACAACCCATATGCATTGGCATTGCTAATCCCACTGCGGTGCTGCACTGACATATATTCTTGCAACCCTAGGGTCCATCTTAGCAACTTAGCATTTTGCTGGCAGGCTCAGTGTAACCATGTTAGGGGACTGTGATCTGTAACTACAGAGAATTTTCTTCTGTTCAGATAAGGTTGAAGTGTCTGCAGTGTCCACATTATAGCTAGACATTCCTTTTCTACAGCTGCATAGCAATCCTCCTTGGGTTGGAGCCTACAACTGAGATAGACCACTGGGTGCTCTTCTCCCTCTGAAGAAATCTGGCTAAGTACAGCCCCCACCCCATGGTTAAAAGAGTCCACCTGCACAACAAATTCTTGGCTGTAATCTGGACTGGCTAACACAGGGAGTTCCTCCCAAAACTTCTTTAAGCTTCTGGAATGCCTGCTCACATGCTGGGATCCAGACTACCTTATCTGGCCTGTTTTTCCTTGTCAGGTCTGTGAGGGGAACAGCTACAGTACTATAAATGGAGAAGAACTTTCTGTAGTACACTGCTGTCCCTAAGAATGCCCTTACCTGCTTTTTGGTAACAGGTGGAGGCCATGCCTGAATGGCTTCCACTTTGGCAGATTCTGCCCTGATCTTACCTCTCCCCACTCTGCATCCCAGATAGGAGACCTCTCCATACCCACATGACATTTGCTGGGCTTAATGGTCAGCCCTGCCCTCTGTAGTCTTCCCAGCACCTCCTTGATATGCTGAATGTGCTCTTGCCAGGAATGGCTGTGGACAGCAATATCATCTAGGTAAGCAAGGGCAAACTCTCCTGCTCCTACTAGGATATGCCCTACCAGCCTCTGGAAAGTTGGTAGGGCATTTTTCATCCCAAAGAGCATCTTTGTGAACTTATACAAGGCAAAAGGAGTCACAAAGGCTGACCTCTCTCTAGCACTGGGAGTCAAGAGCACCTGCCAGTAACCCTTGGTAAGATCAATGGTGGTAAGATACTTTGCCGCACCCAGCTGCTCTAGGGCCTCATCTGTCCTAGGCATGGGGTAAGTATCTGACTCTGTGTGACTATTTAATTTCCTGTAGTCCACACAGAACCTGGTGCTGCCATCCTTCTTTGGCACCAGCACCACTAGGGAGGCCCAGGGACTGTTGGACTCTTGAATTACCCCTAGTTCCAACATCTCGTGTATCTCCTCCCTCAGAGTCTGTCTGACTCTCTCATGCACCCTAAAAGGGGCCTGCCTAATAGGCCTTTGGGGTCCTGTATCCACCTGGTGCTGTACCAGGTGGGTCCACCCTGGTTGCCCAGTGAACATATCCCCAAACTCCTGTACACTGCTCAGATTTCTCAAACCTGGGTAGGAGATAGCGGCTGGGAAATTGCTACCCCTTCCACTGAGGTGTCATTCCAAGCCTCACTGAAGAGATCAGTCACCAGATCTCCCTCAGACTCCTCCTGCAATTCACTGAAAATGCTCAGCACAAGGGCCTCCCTATCATGGTAACATTTTATCATATTAACAGGGTACAGTTTGTGCCCCTGCCTCCTGCCTAGCAGTTCCACCATGTAGTTAACATCACTTGTGTCTGACAGGAATGAGAACCATTACCTGCTGCCATACAGCATACTCTCTAGCTCAAGCATTCCTGTCATACCAGACCTTTTTCTGCTGTTGGGGCTTCTGCCAGGTTCTCCTGGGCCAAGCCCAAGAGTTCCCTGAGCCTTGTCCTGCGGTTTAGGACATATGCCACAACAGACTCCTTGTGAGATTCACACTCACCTTCCCAGTCATCTTGAATTAAATTTAGAGGTCCCTTCACCCTATGCCCCTACAGCATCTCAAAGGGTGAAAAACCTGTGGATTCCTGGGGAACCTCTCTGTAAGCAAACAACAGATGGGGCAAATACTTGTCCCACTCCCTCTTAACTCATTCCCTCTAGTACAGCTCTTTTGAGTTTGTGCCTTTAACTCCCAGTGGGTGTGGCTTGAGCCTTTAAAAAATAAAGTTATCATCTTACAGTTCTAACAAATACTCATTGACAGAGGTTAAATACCAATACAGTTGTGCTTTCCATCATGTATTCTTCAATATACAAGCTTCTGGTACCTTGTCTGTAGCATGGTTTTGGAATTATTAATGCAAATATGAACAAGTAATATTTGACACCTATAGGCATCATTAGGAGGTAACTGCAGATGCACCTGGAGGCGTCACCCAGATGTAATGAGTTAAACTGATCTACAAATGTCCATAGCATGGACTTGATTGTAGAGTTTAACCTCTCAACAAGACCATTAGTCTGGGGATGGTAGGGGGTGGTCTTCAGATGCTTCACCCCACAGTACTTCCACAGACAAGCCAGCAGGTCTGACATGAAATTGCCACCTCTGTCAGTCAGTATTTCTTTTCGGAAACTTACCCTGCTGAATATCTCTAACAAAGCACTTGCCACTTTTTCCTGCCTCAATAGAGAACAAAGCCACTGCCTCAGGGTATCTTGTAGCATAATCTACTACCACTAGGATATACTTTTTCTCTGTGGAACTTTGGGTACTCAGAGGCCCCACAATATCCATAGCTGCCCTATGAAGTGGCTCCTCAGTCATAGGCAAATGCATCAAAGGATCTTTGTCTCCTGCCTTGCCTACATTTTAGCACTGCTCACAGGTCCTCCAGTACCCTGTTACATCTTTGGAAATTCCAGGCCAATAGAAGTTCTGCATAATATGTCTCTTTGTATGTTTTATGCCCCTATGACCTGCTAAGGGAATATCATGGGATATGGCTAGACGCTGCAGATGGTAGGCTCTAGGCACTACCAAATGCTGAATTCTCTCACCTTCTAGCCCTCCCTCAGGGGTCCACTCTCTATACAGTAACCCTTTGTCCCACTACACAGATTCCCCCTTCCCTTGAGAATCAGGTGCCTCACTAGCTACCTGCCTCAGGCCTTGCAATGTAGGGTTGAGAGCTGAGCCTGTCTCCTCTCTCTCTTTGTAACCCTTCCCAGCTCCCCTGCCACAGGAAGTCCGGCATCCTCTGACAGTGGTGCCTCACTGTCAGCCTGGGTACTACTACTCACCTCTATCTTTGCAATCACTCTGTCCAAGGGAACATCAGTACCCAGAAGCAGCTGTGGCGTACCTTCAGTCTCACTGCTACAGAGTAGCTCCCTCCCTGAAGTAACCAACTCACCAGTCCTGACTGCATGTATGCATTCTGTCTGTGTCTACCCCAGGCTACCAGACCCACATGCTTGTCTCAAAGCCTGACTGCATGTAACTGCATTAACACATAGTACTGCCTCATCAAAATCCTTTCCTATCAGGACATCTGCAAGATGGTAGTTTGGTACCCCTGTTGTCTCAAGACAACCTACTATTGGCATTTTGTCCTTCCCTTTACTGGCTCCCTTACCTTTTGTTCACCACCTTACCTCTGTGGACATCTATATGCCACACAACCCCACTGCTTGCATTCAAAACATTTAACACTAGCTCCTGGATGTGTACCTGGACTACTGGCTTCCCCTGATACTGGCAGATTCTGTTAGGGCAGTCTGGGCTGCCCACCATGGGATCCTTTAGACCCATGAGCAATACTGGGATCCCTTTCCTGTGCAGGCATACCCTGATTGCTAGGTATAGGTCTCCCTTCTTCCCCAATTCATCTAAAGGAGCACATTGTCTATCATCTAACCAGATCTACATGTCCTCAGACAAAGTGCTGAGGGCTTGTTCCCTCAGCAAAAGGTCTGCCAGCCATTCAAAAGGGGTGACCTGACATCCACTCACCCACCTATGAAAATAAGTGCTCAGTTCAGCAACATGTTCACACATGCTTTCATCTGCCTTGTGTCTATGCTCATGAAACTTTTTCCTATAAGCTTCAGGTGTTAGCTTAAAAAATTTGAACAATCAATTCTTAATAGAAGTATAATCAAAAAATTCACAATCAGAAATTATAGACTACACAGTTACAGCTTTAACATGGAGTAAGGGGGTAAGGAACCGTACCCAGAGCCTTTGGTCAACATCATACTGTTTACATACCCTTTCAAACATATGAATGAAACTATCAAAATTATCCCCCTCTGTAAACTGCAGAAGAAATTTACTGACCTTTTGTACTTCTGGGGTCCAGTTACTCCCTTCTCCATTACCTTCATGACTCTGGTGAAGAGTCACCATCTCCTTTTCATGCTGCCTCTGCCTCTCCTTTTCCTCAGCTTTCAGGCGTAGCAATTTCTAATTCTCCTCAGCCAGTAGACACCTCAGTTTCTCTGTTGCTTCTGTTTCCAAGCACCTGTCCTCCAACTCAAGTCTCTTTAGCTCCAGATGGATTTTTAAGTACTCTGCAGAAAGGCTGAGCTGTCCATTCTCTGAGTGTTGTACATCTCCATGGCTAGTCTGATCACCCCCCTAATTGCTGTTTTCTGATGCAGCTGTGACCAAAGATCCAATCATGTCTGCCTTAGTCAGATTTCCATGCACCAGTCCCTTAGCCTGGCACATCTCAGCCAACTGATTCCTTGTCAGCTTGCCATACTCCTCTGCTGACATGTTTGCCCACTCTCCTTGCCTAACTAAGCTAACAAAAGAAATAAAACAATTGTGATCTGAACTCTGAATATTCACTGCATGGCTGATTTAGAGTACAAAAACATATTCAGTGATTACTGTACACAAGCTATAGGAATTCACTATCCACACCACAACAAGCCAATTATTGCTAACCAATTAATATGAGGTGCGGATATCCCACTACTGCCACCAATTAATATGTGATGCCCATGCACTGATCCAGTAATCAAGGAGCTTCAATCCTCACCACTAGCACCAATGAGGGGCATCCACATTGGGAGGGATAACAAATACACACACAGTAAAGTACAAATGTCCTTAAGAGCACACAGAGATCACAGTCAGTCTGGGTCTAGTTTCTCCTTTTCTCTCCAGATCCCCATTAAGACTCCCTACTGGTACAGCTATAGGGTACAGACCTCAGCCAAGTTGTCAAGCCAAAATCTCCAGTGTCCTCTCTTTCCAACCAGTGCTTCATGTCCCTGGCCAACACACACACACACACACACACACACACACACACACACACACACACACACACACACTTTGAGATTTGGTTTATATACAGACAGTCACTCCTGGGGAAGACTGGCACAGGTCCTCCAGCTATGCCCCCTCCTGCCAGGCTATAAGGTAGTAATCACTGTGAACTACTCTTATCAGCTACTAAAAAGGCCCTTACCAAGGGGTGTCCAGTTATTACTGTGTAACATTATTAGCTAATTAGTAAGTGTGACAAACAGCAAGGGTTATTTCGAGTGGCTTTGTACAGTATCACTATATACATGCAATGTACTCTAGAGCTTAAATTATCTCTACATAAAACAGCCACAGTTAAAAAGTTTAAAAATATTTAATAATAAATAATAAAAACACAAGACAAATCTTCTCAATTCAACACAGTGCTAGTCAAGAGTTAAGAAATATTGGGGAAATGCTTAAAATAATACTGTAGAATAGTCTGACATAAATATAGAAAATAGCTAGACTAAATATGATTAAATTCCTATCTAACTTTAAGAGCAATCACAGTTCTAAATAAACTTATATATAGAGCAAAGGCAGGGTACTGGTGAGTGATGTACTTCAGACAAAATCCAAAAATGCTCTGATTCTCTCTCACTGAGAAAGTCTTAAAAATAATACATCACTGCTGACTCATTTTAGATTACATCATTCTTCTATGGTTCTCAGGCTAACAGAAACTCAGAGATTTCACATTTTTTTTATCTTGCACCTGGCCAGGAAACTACAGCAATAAAGACATTATATATGTAAAATATAGCAATTAAATCTGGTCTCAAAACAATAGAAGGAATTCCTCCGTCAAGACATTATGTCTCCAAGCTTTGTGACCAAACAGCCATACAATGCTTATCAGCTTTCTTCCAACAGAGTGCACTGTGGTTACATTTTTGAAGTTCAACATTTAACACAGTTTTCTTACATTTAAGAGGACAAGCCTGTGGATTATATTCATATTTACAATGACATAGAATTATCTACAAAATTCTATCTAGCTAGGCTGGCAGCCTTCACATATCTTCACACATCTATGTACCAACATGTATCAGTATATATTATGGAGCACATACCCAGGTAAACTCTGAAAATGGGTCTTGTGCCCATTCGGACAACCCCAGTAAAAATGCAATACATAAATAAATGCCAAATTGTATAACTTAATAAGAAGATCAATTTTGTACATTTCATTTAATTGGTATCTTCAGTCACATTTGATGAATTTGCAGGGTATTTTTACAGGGTCAATGAGCAATTGCAATTATTCTGATGAAGTGTCATGATTAAAGATGAAAGCACTAATACAAATTTCAGCCTTGCGATTTCTTGGTTTTGTGTGTGTCTGTTAAGCACTGAAGCTTTTCCATAGAACTTCAAAATCCAAACACTGCCCTTGGAAATAATGCCACAACACTCAATACAAAAACAGCAAAACAAGTGTTTTGATAAAACTTATAGTCCAAAATCAAAACAAGATGAGTGCCTTTGTTGTATCACACAAATGACTTCACCAGGAACTAAATTAAAATAAAACATACCCAGCCTCTTATATAAACCCTTTAATTAACTGAATAATAAGTAGAATACAAGGTAATACTGCTGTAATTAAATACTTTAAAACTGTCCTGTTCAAATATAAGCCCGTCGTGTGTGATAACATTACACGACTTGGGACAAACAGTATTGTGCCTTCTAGCACTAGTTACTTTCTTCCACTTCCTCTGCCTCTTCTTCCTCAGTTGTAGTTCATTTGGAAGTTCCTGTGATGCTCTTTCATCTGTCACAACCTCTTGGAGCACTGTAAGGGAGGAAACTCTAAAGAGTTGCTGGGGTCCATGTTGAAAGTGTGATTGTTGTTATGGTTAAAGGAAGAAACCTCAGAATTAAAATTAGTGTTGAATTTAGAAATAGTATTGCTGGAATTAAGAACTGAACCTTCATATGATGTAAAATCAGCTATTTCAGGGGAATTTTTCAATTTAAGTGTAGGATATGCTTTTTTATTATCATAATCCGTCCTGTCCTTACACAACTTAACTACCTTACGATTCTTAGAAGAAGTACATTTGTTGTTAATGTGCTCTCTCAAAAGACTTTACCAGATTCATTAGGCAGGATGTACCCTTAAAAAAGCCATTGACTGGAGATCAAGTCTAATAAGATTTTTAATATCATAGTTTATTAGGTCAATTGTGACTCATTCCATGGCCTTGCAGACTGGCTTATCAGGCTGATGGTTCTGTAATTTTTCGAATGTGTGGTGGGACCATCTTTGTAAAGTGGCATCACAACTAATTTACCCAGTACCTTGGGGACAAAGCCAATGGCTTAGTTCAGGCTGAATAGCTATAAGAGTGGGTCCACCAGTGCATGCCTAGCACTATTTAGTAAGTAGCTGAGTATGTTATCAGGTCCCATGGAGGATTTATTTTTGTTCTGAAAATTATCTTCAGCAAATGTTCTTTAGTGATAATAGGGGCTTTGAGATCATTAGGAATATATGGGTTTGTATATTTTTTCAAGGGTGAAAATTCTAAGTAAATTTATCTGCTAATATATTTGCTAATGTATTTGTAATATCTACTAGATATTAGTAGGTGGTGCTATTTTGAATAAGCTCAGATCAATGTTGTGTGTTATTTTTTAACTTTTAACTGAGAAAAGCGAGCAGTTACCACTAAATGACAAATTAAAAATATAAAAACTAGTAAACAGAAGTCAAAATCAGGATTTAACAGGGGAAAATTGCTTATATGCCATTTTGCTGAGTTCAATTTCGTTCTTTTAAGTTTGATAAAGACGCGTTCGAAGGTTTGCGTCTTTGAAGATATAATAGGGACCTGGAGATAACATGCAAACACCCACAAACTGACTGAAGGTTAGGCTTGAACTCCAGACCAGTGAGACAGAGATCATAGCAGTAAGACTCCCAGCTGCCTACACCTTGTATTTGTAGTACAGTTCAAGTACTTACATTTATATTAACATATTTACATTATATTAACATAAGAGAAGAATATGACAAAGTATACAATATACTCTCTAACATCACCAGGCAACTAAACCTGCTTGTCTCATTGGGTGGAGTGCCCATAGATAAGCTCCCTCTTTTAAATTACCTTTCTCTGGATCCCCCCCCCCCCCCAAGCTAGAACTACTTGCCTGTGGCATTCTTTATATATAACTGAACCAGACATCAGGATCTGTGTTATTTTCAAAAGTTACAGAAACTCCCTCTTTTAAATTACTTTTCCCGGATTCCCCCCCAAGCTCGAACTACTAGCCTGTGGCATTCTTTAACTGAACCAGATAACCTCGGGATCAGTGTTATTTTCAAAAGATACAAAAAGTATGTTTTATCCTGTGGACAAAATTGTTAATTGCTAGCCCTTGTTTAATTCTATTTTTTTTTAACTAAAGCACTCCACCACAGACGTTAGCTGACTCTCCCCCATCATGTGCTTCCTAACAACAGTCTCCCTCTGTATGCTGTTTAACTATTTGAAAGCCCTGCCCATTTTACTACTATTACTAAACCCATTCTCTTTTAAATTCTGTTCTTTCTAAATCTCACATACTCCTTAGTAAAGGTGGTTTATTTTATTTCAATAAGAAAAGTATGCAAAACAAATAAGTCCAAAGTACCTACTGCCTTTCCTGATTGTTTCTGTAGACTTGCACATCAGTGAAATCAGGGCCAGCCCACTCTGTTTGCCTCAATGCACTTGGGCTCACTCCAGTCCTCTACCTGCCCCCATTCCCACCCACCCCATCATTTATTAGCTTTATATCTATCCTGGCCACTCCAATGTACTAATTAGCCAAATAAAGTCTGCAAGATCACAACCTAATCAGTCAACCAGAATATGGTAAAGTATACTCCCCTCTTATTTCCCTACTAATGCAACAACAAATCACATATCTTTTACGCTCCATGTTTCCCTATAATCCTAATAATAATTTTAAAGCAAAATGTAAACATCTGTAAAACATCCTCTAATTTTCATTCTTCTTAGCACACTCCTCCTCACATTGACCAAGTTAACCTCCACTGATAACATAAAACAGGACTTCAACCATCCTTTCAAACTAAAAACTCCCAATCTTCCCACAACAGCACACCACAACAAAGTTAGTTATTCTAACATCTCATCAGCACTATTCAATTGTGGCTATACACACACCGTTAAACTCAAAGTTCTCTCCATTGCTACCAACAAAACAAAAACTTTGTCTCTCTCAACCTTCCAAAATTCTATCTCAGAAGTTACTACCCAACCCTCATAATATGTCACTCACTGCTATCTCAAAGTGGTGATATTCACCCCAACCCTGGCCCTTCCCTCCCATTATCTTCTAACATAATACCTACCACAACCCCAAATACACTGTGGTCCACTAGACTGGTGTGATGTCCCTGCACTGACCCAGTAATCAAGGAGTCTCGATCCTCAGCACTAGCACCAGTAAGGGATGTACACATTGGCAGGGTGACAAGTATACACACAGTAAAGTACAATTTTCCCTTAAGAACACACAGAGATCCCAGTCAGTCTGGGGCTGGTTTCTCCCTCTTTCTCCAGATCCCCAATAAGACTCCCCACTGGCACAGCTATAGGGTTGAGATCTCAGATGAGTGGCCAAGCCAAAGCCTCCAGCACCCTCTCTGACTAACCAATGCTTTGTGTCCTTGCCCAAGTAGCTGACACACACGTGCACACACACACACACACACACACACACACACACACACACACACTTTGAGATTTGTTTTATATATAAACACATAGACACTCCTGGGGAAGGCTGGCACAGGTTTACTAGCTATGCCCCCTTCTGCCCAGACTATAAGGTAGTACCATCGGCCACCAGCCACTAATTATCAACTACTTTTAAGGCCCTTACCAAAGGGTGCTGTGTAATGTTACTATTAATTCAAATGGTAGTCTGACCAAAAGCAAGGCTATTTAGGGGTGGCCTGTACAGTGTCACCAAATGCATATGCAAGCACTCTAAAAGCTTAAATATATCTCACAAATAGCCACAAAGATAGGTTTAAAATATTTAATAATAAACATTAAAAGAAGAAGACAATACTCAAATAACACAGTAACTACATAGTTCAGAATCACAGGAAATATTTTAAAACAACAGTGTAGGACAGTCCCAAATAAATACAGAAAATATATAAACTAATCTTTACTATATTCCTATCTTTATCTAAAATATACTATGCCCTAAATTTGTCACTTACAAAGCAAGGGAAATGCAGATGAGTGGATGTTCTTGCTAGGTCCAACACAAGATACAAAATCCACAGACTTTGAGAGAGTTCATATATTACTAATCAACATTACTGCTGGGTTAGCTCAGATGACATCACTCTTTGTCACCTGCCTTCAGTTACCAGGCTTACAGAAACGTAACAACATTTAACATTTCTATGTGAAAAATACATACCTCTCAGATGTTTGCTTAGAAATGGAAGTTGTAAAACAATTAAATACTT
Organism: Protopterus annectens; assembly: GCF_019279795.1. Lineage (NCBI taxonomy): Eukaryota > Metazoa > Chordata > Ceratodontiformes > Protopteridae > Protopterus > Protopterus annectens. The sequence continues at coordinate 1,817,809,414 of NC_056735.1, forward strand.
TTATATTTTAGACCTAGTAATTACTTCTCTCCAAGACAATAGCAAGAAACTTCTAGTTCTAGACATTGTGTCTGCCTGCTGCACTGAAACTATTTTTTATGGCACATCATAAAGCACTTTTAATTTCATCTTATTTTCTTGAAGTTTTGAAAGTTAACTCTGTATGTTCCAACTTCTACTATTAAAACATACATTTGCACAGGTATATACTTTATATACATTTCTGTTCTTTTCCAGTAAGGTACACTGTGGTTACATTCTTGAATGCTCAGTACATAACATACAGTTCACATATGAATCATATTACTATTCACAAATGACATATAATTATTTACAAAATTCCAGATAGCTGGGCTGGCAGTGTCACATTTCTATATAAATCATATTAATATTTTCAAGTGACATATAATTATTTACAAAATTCTAGATAGATGGACTGGCAGTATTTCCCTGTTGTCACATTTGGCAACAATAAATATATGTAGCATTTTCAACAAGCTCACAGAATTTCATATCTGGCTAGAGCAATACTCCCCAAACATCATAGCCATCACTGACACCTGACTCAAGCCACATATATCAGACATAGAAATAGTCCCAACAGGTTACAATATACTACAAAAAGACAGACTTCTAAAGAAAGGTCGTGGGGTAGCACTAGTCTATCACAACTCATTAACTATTACACCTTTCCCAAAAACCATACCATGCTTTAACAATCTGGAAACAATCATAGCAGTACTACAAATAAATGACAATAAGCAGATTTGCATCACTTATAGGTTGATAGGTTCATAGGTGCATACTAGGCTAATGGCCCTTGATCTTTTACAAGCCTAGCCGATAGAAGTGGCCTGACATCGTGTCCTCTGGCATTAGTTCCCAGTGCCTCTATCAAATAGAGCCACTAGAGTGATCCCCGAAGTGAACTTTCTATTTCCCATCCACTCATCAAGATTTCTCTTGAAGAGGGCCAGTGAGGTACTCTACTTGACATGTAGGGGAATGTATTCCAGAGCATGGGCAGTCTCTGGGTTATGAACCTGCTCCTCCAGCATGTTCTGTTGATTGTGGTAATGAGGTTGAGGTCTATGGAGTGTGTGATGAGGAGGGATTGGGATTTCTTTAGATGTAGCATTTCTAACAGAGCTGGGTCAGACATGGCTTTCTTATGTCAACCAGAGATCACCCCTTAGTAGATTATATGAGACAGAGAATAGGTGGAGTTTTTTGAGTCTGTCCATGTAGGACATGTGTTTAAGGCCTAGGATCCTCTTCATGAGGTACTTTTGTGGCCTTTCCAGCTGTTGCATGTGTCTAGTGAGGTACATGTCAAATGGGGCATTATACTCGATGATTGGCCTAATGAGGAAAGAGTAGAGAAAGATGATGACCTCCTTCTTCCTGGATGCAAAACCCTTGGTAATGAGATGTGCCACACAGAAGGACTTTCTGACCACAGTGGCAATGTGGTGATTGAAGGAGAGGTTGCTGTCAACTTGTGTACCCAGATCTCTTATAACACCTTCAGTGTTCAGTGGGCTCCCATCAATATGATAATTAGTGGGAACTGAGTTTTTTCCAAACGGGATGGCATGCATTTTTTGGCATTAAGCTTAAGGCCATGGTTTTGACACCAGTCATTGGTCTCAGTGAGGCCTTTCTGTAGGATGTCAACATCACTTGGGGAGTTAATAATGATTCCCAGCTTGCAGTGGTCTGTGAACTTGGTCAACCAGAGTCCCTCCATGTTGGCCTGGACTTCTGAGAAGTAGATGCCAAACAGGAGATGACCCAGGACTGATCCCTGTGTAGACTCCACTCATGACTGCTCAGCAGTCTGACTTGCAGTCTGCTACTTTCATACTGTGGGTTCTATCTGTGAGCCAATTTGCAACCCACCTAGTGATATAGGGGTTGATGCCTAGTTTGGTGAGTTTATCAATAATTCCTGAGTGGAGAATGGTGTAAAAGGCCTTGGCAAGATTGTGATAGGCTGTATGAACTGCCTTGCCCTCATTCACAGTTCTGGTGACTGACTCAAAGAAGTCAACCAGGTTGAGCAGGCATGATCTACCATTCACAAAACCAAATTGCATGGGATATAGAGTTTCAAGATTCCCTATATCCTTGTTAATTAAGCCCATGATGATGCACTCCATAGCCTTACATATCAGACTCATCAGGCTAATGGGGTGATAATTCCCAGGGTCTATAGTTCCTCCCCCTCTATGGAGAGGGATGACTCTAGCAGTGTGCCATTTGGTAGGGACAAAGCCTGAGGTGAGGCTATGATTGAACAGGGATCACAAATGTGCTGCTAGTTCACTTTGTAGTTCATGTTGAACACATCTAGGGATAATGTCGGGTCCCATGGAAGCTGTATTCTTGGCCTTGGACAATGCAGCTTTAACCTGTGCTGCAATAATGCTGGGTGTCTCGCATTCCTCCGATATTGTGATTGGTCCTTTAGGGGGTGAGAGAGGGGTAAAGTTGGCACTGAATCTGTCAGCCAGTATGTTGGCAAAATCTGTTGGCTCAGTATAGGAGGTACCATTATGCAGTAACTCAGAACAAACCTGGGTATTACCGTGGAGATTCCTGATATAACTATAGAAGGCTTTGTTGTTGTTTTTAGTGTCTGCCGCAATTCTGGCTTCATAGCTGGCTTTAGAGGTTTTGATGAGGGATCTCAACTTATTGTTGAAACTAAGAAGGGAGGTTTTTCCAGTCTTGGGACTTCACCTTTATCTGCAACAGTTTCTTCCTTCCATTATAGAGGTTACTAATGGCAGGGGACCACCAAATTGGCCTCCTTTTTTCGAGGAGAGCATCTTGGTTCTCCTGGGTATGGCTAGTTACATGCATTTATGTATGTGTTTGTACAGTGCATTGGTGTATGATTCAGCAGTCATGCATATATTTTCTATTGACATGGGTGCCATGACATTAGCCACCTCTGATATTAGGAGTCCAAAGTCAGTTTTGGAAAAGTTTTAAATGGTGGTTACCTTTGCGGGGGGTGGGATGTGGATTTCCATGGTGACTAGTTTGTGGTCGAATCTAACCTGGGAGGAATTGACTATTGGTGTATAGCAACGGTTGCCCATGTTAGTAATAACCAGGTCAAGGATGTTACTTACTCTAGTGGGGGTAAAAATGAGCTGGTCCAGGGCATTGGAACTGATGAATTCCAGGAAGCATTGGGCCAGTGTATTGGTGCATGAGTAGTTTTGCCAGTTGATGGAGAGGTAGTTGAAGTCACCTAGTATGAGAGTGTTGGGTTGGACCCTAACAGTTTCCAGGTTGCTTAGGAATGGGAAGTTATAGTCTTGGCACATGGTTGGTGACCTATAGCAGGCTATGACCTGAATTACTGTCTTACCCAATGTTAGTTGTAACTGAAGTATTTCAGATGTGTTATGCTGGGCTACTAGTTTGGAGGTGTACATATCCTTTATGATTATGGAGACACCACTGCCTTTGGAGCTTCGTTCCATGTTCTGGGGCTGAAATGTGTGGAATGAGTTATAGCCTGGTAGCACTGGGGTGCTTTCTGCTGCTTTAAAACAGGTGTCCATTACAGCACAAATGTCGATAATCTCCATTTTGACAAGTGCTTCGAGCAAGTGCATCTTGAGGTTTAGACTTCTAGTACTGAGCAGCATTACCCTCAGATTTCATTTATTTATAGCTGTTACAGTGGTAATTTGGTCTTTGGAATATCATCTAAAAAGGCACTATAGGAGTGGCAAGAGTCTTAGCTAGTATCCGGAAACCCAGGGGTGACAGATGCAGGCCATCTCTGGCAAAGCATCGAGGTCTGTCAATCATGTCATCCCAAGCAGACAGATACTGGATCCCCTTAGAATGACAACAGAAACTAAGTCAGTTGTTGAACTCAGTCATTTTCTACTTGTACTGCAGTAACATTCTGGGTGACAGTAGGATGCTGTTCAGGGATAGAGTCATACCTGCCTGGGCTACATAATCCAAGAGCTCCTCCATGTCTCTTTTCATGTAGTCCAGGGAGGTGCATCTCAGGTCATTCTCACCCACATGGACAGTGACACAGTCATACTTGCACTTGTTGTAGAGTGACCTGAGTGTATGTGTTATGTGTCGGATTCTGGCACCTGATAGACATCTGACTGTTACTTTCTCCTTATTCAACCTAGCGAGTGGGACATCAGTGTGCCTCACTATCAAGTCACCTATGATTAGTGTATTGGGCAAGCTGTTTTGTCTTAGGGGCTTAGGTTGAGGGACACACTGTGTAGGTGAGCTATGTGTTGTGTGGTTTGTGCTGTGTTGTGGTGCTGGAGTGGGTTTCTGCATTGGAGGTTTCTGCTGTTTGGGTAGATTTCTATTGAGAGCCTCCATGAAGGTAAGTGTGAGGTTTGTGTTTTTATGTGAGAGCTGTGATTGTGGGTATTCTAGAGGGCTATGTGTTGCATGTCGTGTGGATACATTCCACTGGGGAAAATATCCTGACCCTTGAAGATTTCCTCTCCTGTAGAACAGAGTATATATCCTCCAAAACTATAATACTAGGGTATGCAAACATAAATTGGCAAAACCTAGTATTAAACTCCGCAAAAAATAGCAATAATCTCTACAAATGCATACAAAGTACCACATGCCCCAACAGAGTACAAAATAAATGACTGAAACAACTCTCGACTGGATCATTGTATCACATCCACACAAATTCTCTAACTCAGGCTCCCTCCCCAGTTCCTTGAGTGATCATCTACCTGCTTTCACATATAGAACCCAAACCCAGGTACCAAAATTTCATATCTACAAAACAACCAGAAACCTCACTAATTTTAACCCATCAACATTTAACACCATTCTAAAAGCCCATAAATGGAGCCCTCTACATTCTTTATAACTCAATGAAGTTGTCAAATATTTTAACAAAATCTTTCTAGATACCCATATCTCTCTTGCTCCTACATGGACAAAAAGAATCACAATTAGCCATACACCATGGTTAACTAAACCTAAAAAACTACTACTTTTAGCTAGGGATAGAGCCTGGAAAGTCTGGCACAGTAACAAGACATTAGCAAATGAATCTGACTTTAAACAACTCAGGAACCAAGCCAAAAACTAGCCTTCAATAACAAAAAAAAAAAAAAAAACTATTTCTCAAAACAACTATCCACCCATAAAAACAACCCCAAGAATTTTTGGAAATATTTATACTCTCTCTTCAATTCCAGAGACACTCGAAATCAATTTCCATCCCTTGACATGACCCCACAACATATAGCCCACACTTTAAACTCCTACTTTATTGATACCATCCTTAAACTCATTCCTGGACTTGCTATAAACTCAAATCCACACACCACCAATAATACAAACATCAAGCAAGCAACCATGCAAACTTCTTCTAATCACCTTGCATCCCATGCAACTACCAGTAAAACAATACCAGAAACCCATAGTTTCTCCCTAAAACATGTTACCACCTCTCTAATTCTAAAACTTAAAAAAAAACTGAAACTCTGTTCCCAATCCCCTGACAACTCCCCCTCCCAAGAATACTTGAAAATCACTACTGATGCAGTAGCATACCCCATCAGTATTTTAATAAACTGATCCATCTCTAAAGGAGCCATCCCACAAATCTGAAATAATTTCATTATAACTCCTCTCCATAAAGGCGGTAATACAAATGACCTGACTAACCATAAATCAATGTCTATTCTTTCTGTTCTCTCCAAAATATTAGAAAAGTGTGTATGTAGTCAACTACTCAACCACCTCATAGACAACAACCTCCTCACCCCAACACAATATGGTTTTTGCCCATTCCATAGCATCACCATTGGCCTCCTCTCCTTCACAGACACCATGAATAAGGCTTTAGATGCAGGTCTAATAACTTCAGTAGTCCTGTTGGACTTATCCAAGGCATTTGACACAGTTTCACATACCAAACTACTTCAACAACTGTTAAAAACAGGCTGCTCCCTACATACACTGTTTGTTAACTACTTACACAACAAACAACAATCAGTGAAATGGCACAGTAAACAATCTTCCTATCTGCTAAACAAAATAGGAATACCCCAAGGGTCCATCCTCAGACACCTGAACTTTTATATTTTCATAAACAATTTACATCTAGTGTCCCCTCAAACCACACTCATCCAATATCTGGATGACTCCACAATCACATCCTCCTCCAACAACTGTCAAAACCGCCTAAAAATAACCTAAAAAGGATTCAAATCCATAGGAACCTGGCCTAATGGCTCTCAATTACTTTGAAATGCCAAAAAAATTAACTACTTATTTTCTCTGCCAAACCAACCCCACAAGACTTTAACATTTACTCCCAAGATGAAATGGAAATTCAGGTTGTTCATTCTCCAAAACTAGTTGGTATAACAACAGACAATAAACTCTCCTATGAGCAACACATTCTTAACACTATAAAAATAACTCACTTTAAACTAGGTAAACTCTACAGGCATCGAAAGTACTTGGATGGACCCAGACAAATCAAGCTGGCCAAGTCTTTACTACTTCCCTCCCTCTTTTACAGTACTCCCGTCTTCACAAACCTTCACTCCTCCCTCTTTAATAAACTTCAATGCTGCTACTACAAAACTGCAAAATTTACCTCCAGCTTGCAACACCGTACCCATCATCGCCAAGATATCAAAAGCTTAATTGGTATGAACTCTGCCAATACCTCAGTTAAACCCAACTAACTCTGGCTCACAAGCTAGTATATAACCCAGAGAAATGCCTCACTATACTGTCAACTCTTCAACCCTATACCCCCTCTAGAAATCTACCATTCCACAAATAAACAACTTCTGATCATATCATAAACAAACAAAAGAGCAGGACAAAGCCTATACTCCTATTTCATAGCTAAATTATTATGGAATGCTCTACCAGATTTCCTTAATGTTTTTAAATCCTCACTAAAAAGCTACCATCTTAACCCCACATGTCCTTGATCCCTTAATAGCAGACCCCCATAATCTTCTTCTTATTAGTCCCTCTATCCAAAGCTATAACCAATCACTAATGACAAATCCAAGTATTATTTCTCCCTAACTCATTACCTACTGAAAAAATATATATACAGTGAGGGGGTACTAGTGTACTTAAATTGAATTAAATTTAATTTCTTTTTTCTCCAAAATGTCTATGTTAAATAGAAGGTGCTGCAGTATTTGTAAAAAAGTTTGCTATGATATGATAATTTTATCTATATTTTTATATAGTTTAAAGTATTTCTTTCTAAAATTCTATAACTACCTATCTACTGTAATCTGATGTTGTTATTTTACTCATTGTGGAGCGTTTCTCCCTGGGCCGCCACTGAAAATGGATTTCTGACCCAGTGGACTTTCCCAGTCAACAAATGTCAATAAATAAATAAACAAATACACATGCCCAACATCACTAAAAAGAAGAATCTATGTTGTTTCTACCATTTGAATGCCAACAAAGAAAGAACTGAATGTAATTTCAAATACCTTAAAATAGAAAATGTTCTATTATTTTAATTCAATAATGATTCTTCTTCATTATGTTTCATGTTCTACTGAGGGATTTGATCATGACCACATGATACCTTAGAAAGATCCTAAGCATTTATTCAGGAAATGTGCAGTGTAATTTAACGTAAACAGCAGGCATAAACAATAAATAACTGTCTTTAGATATGCTTAGTTTCATGTTCATGTGTTTTAAATGAGTATAAAAGATATGTGCCATGTATCCAGATTCCAAGAAAGCACTATAAATTCCCTAATTAAAAACCAATATATCTCTCACATTATCTTTTCCATTACAAATACATATCATTTCAACTGAATGGGATCTAGTGCCAAAGTATTTGGTCATCGTACTGATCTGAACCACAGTCACACATATATCAATACCAGAAAAAGGGAATTCAAACTAACTTGGCTGTGTGCAGTTGGATATTTGCCATACTGTATGCATTTAAAGCTTATTTTTGTTCACATGCTTTCCCAATATTAATGAGGCCTAATGTTATATTAAGTCAGTTTTACAATAATATAATCTTCTATCTTTATAACTATCAGATAAATTATCTAAGCAATGTTTTTTCATATTCTAAGAATTTATCTGTTGTTTGAACAGCTTCCTGTTCCTGGAATTCATAAGATGTAACACAAAATGCATTAAGAACTACTTAGACCTGCGCACATTTTTATAAATCGAAGAAAACAGTGGTTATACTGGTTATACTGCAGAGTTCCCTGAGCAATCAATACAGTTTATCCTCTAGAATCAAGTAAACAGGATGCCCCATACAGTGTTTAGGAGTGTTAGCCTAATCTACAGCTAATGTTTTAGAATGCAGAATATTTTTATCCAGTACCAGCTCAGGACCTATGAAATGGATATTTGTATAGTATGTGGTTTCACTGTGACTCTAGATGCGTAGTTCCTAGTAAAATCACAAAGAAGGACAGTGCTGTGACTCTCAGTCAAGTCTGATAATTCTACCATAGCTACTTACGCAGGATCCATCTCTCCAACCACAGCAGGTGTATAAGGTTACTGCATCCATATTAGTCTGAGACTGAACCTAATGTTGCTACCTCCAGCTGAAAAATGTCATCACACAAGAGCTAGAGAGAGGTAGCACAGGCCATCTTCTGAATGCTAAATTCAACAAGACAGCATACCCTAGAGTAGTAAATGTTTGCTGCTGCTCTAAGAAGACCAGGTAGTCCAGGTTTCTGCAGCTATGGTGCTGTGGGATTTGATCTACTGTTGCTACCCCATCAGAAGAGAACATCATCTTAATGCCATGACAAAACATTTTATAGGATTTGAGAGCTGTTATTGGTACCTGAACAAAAGTTTATGATAAGAGCTCTGGTTCCCAAAGAAATCTGCAAACAAGAACTTGAAAACAGTTTTGAGAAAATGTCAGTGGTAGATGTAGATATGTACAATGAGATGAAACAGATGGATGCGGCATCATTGAAAAAAGGTCGGCATGATAATAACAAGAATTTGCCAATGCCAAATGTTAGCTCGTACTAAGTGTGAATAATGATTAAAGTTTTGAGGTCTGCAAAATATGGAGATTTCAGGTGGTTTACATATGCAGGAAAAATGCAGTATCATTTGACAGCATGTTCAAACTTACTGACAATAATTATATGGGGTGGTTAAGTAGTAAAGCAGTCACTTGTTAAAATGAAAAAGAAAGTTTGACCGAGGGTTATACCAAATCATGTCTTTTATCCATAAGTTCATAAGTTCTCATTACAGTGTTCTAAGACCACTGATTTTTTAAACATGGGATCAAAAACCTGGTCTCCCATCCAGTCATCTAATCTTTTTTAACACTTAAATATGTAGATTTATGGTATACACATTGGAAATTGATTCCATATTTTGGAATATTTTGTGTATTAAGTGATCCACACAAACTAGTCCTAGGAATTTGAAATAAACACATAGAATCAGAATGTTTATGTTGTTTTGTACTTATATTTAGTGATGCCTGTAGCACTTCATTCTGAAAATCATAGGTTAAGATGAACTTATCTCTACATGATAATAATGAAGTGCATGACACTTTAGATGAAAATGGGAGGAATTCAATAAAGCCTACATGGACTGATTTCTGGGTAGGCATAGGGGCTAGGAGCTTACAAAGAAGTTAGCAGCCGTGTGATCCAGTAAACAGAGCAGAGGGGCGTGCATGAGCATGCGGACATGGAAGTGTCCATGGCATGCAAATCACCTCATGAGCAGGTGAACTGCTTGCAAATGAGGGTGCTGGAGTGATCCAGCAAGCAGATAGGTAGTCATGCAGACCCCATGTTGGTGTCTGAAGTGTACACGGAAAATTTCCATGTACAAGAAAGTAAAAATGGAACAGGGGCTGTAAAAGCCCATTTAGAAGGTCAGAAATTACATAGTAAAAACAAGTATGTGCATATTTATGCCCTATGTGTCTAAATAATAATGCAAAATAATGTAATAAATTAATTTTTTTAATACCCATATTACATTTGCAGTGTGTGCAGCAGCCTGCAAATGTGCCATTATGCAAAAAAAAATTAAAAAGTTTAAAAACTAAAAATAAGAAATATGTGAGAATAATGCATTACAGGGCCCTGCATGGACTATATACAATGGTAGATTTCAGTGGTTGCTAAGGAGGCAGGCTCTGGAATAGTGAAGTATCCAGGTTGTGTTCACGGATCTGTATACAAATGAGTTGGTGTTACTGAATAGCAAAAATGGGCTACTGTGTGGGCAGATAAAATCTGTATAGCCCCAGAACTGTGTTGGTGTCCACAGAAGAGCTATCTGACATCAAAACTGGGTGTGTCACTATCTGTTTAAGTGTATTGGAGCCCAGCAGCACCCATCTGCATGGTGCTCTGCTCAGCTAAGCACTAGGGTGTGTCCAGTGCTGCTAAGCTTTGTTTAGCTGCAGGCCACATGTTTTAGCTTGCTTGAGCTATGCTAAGTGTGCCTATCCATGGAGGGGGTGTCTAGACTGCTGAGCAATGTTTATACCAGCCTCGTGGGTTTTGCTTGCTGTGCCACAGTGCTTAGCAGGGAAGGCAGTTAAAAAAAAAAAAAAAAGAAAGGAAAGTGCCCGGGAAAGCCATTCATGTATAAATTACTGATAACCCCTGTTCCACTTACACTGGGCCATTCAAACCCCTCAGTGATGTACCTGGCAGGTGGAATGCATCATAGTTATCCAATCACACAAGTTGCATCTGCAGCAGAGCACTACAAAGTATGCATACACCCTACAATCTGATTTTTTCCCCATACTCTGCACCATTGGAGTACAGACTTGGGATTTTTAACTGACAGAATGCTAGGGGCTGCTGCTTCTCTGCTACATCTGTATGTGCTAGAGGTTGAGGTCAGTGCTGATGTTACCACTGACAATAGGCCTAGACTGAGAAGGAAAAGAATGTTCAGGCCAAGGGTAACCTTCCAGAAGCTACATGAATTGGAGATTGGAAAGTGCTACAGGGTGGACAGGGACATACTACAAGAACTCACCAAGCTCTGCTTGTCTCAACCCAGACAGAGAGCCAACAGAGGGGAACCCATCCCAGTGGAAACACAGGTATGTGTAGCCCTTAGAATACTAGCTACATGTACTTTTCAAAGATGGACTGGGGATATGATGGGGGTATCACAGGCATCTGTATCCAGGATACTCCACCAGTTCCTGGATGCCATACAAAGACATGCCAGTGAGCACACTTATTTTACCCACACCCCTCAGGTGATGGCCAGCAGTATGCGTCTCTTCTACCATGTACCACACTACCCTGAGGTACTGAGTGCCATAGACCACACTCTTTTACACATTAAAGCACCGCCCAGTGACGAGGGTAGAGTCAGGTGCAGCAGCCAATTGGCTGTAGCACACAAAATCCTGGACTAGAGTACAGGTAGGTCTGGCCTGGAGTCACCTTGTAAGTACTGACAGCCACACTGGGCATGCTCCTACACTTGTGGAACATGAAACACAGAAATCCAATGCTCCTACACTTGGCTAATATCAGCCCATGTCTGATGCCTCATCTGCCTAAAGAACTGATCTGTGAACATATCTCTGTGCATACAGGCAACTATGTATATGCATCTGCCTCTCCCTATCCACCTCACACATTATATATATATATATATATATATATATATATATATATATATATATATATATATATATATATATATATATATATATATTTGGGGGGGGGGGCAGATGAATGCATTCTTGATGTTATGTGTGCACATATGCATGTACATACTGGTTTACAGGTGGGCATTATGCATATATGTGACAACATGCTTGTTCTGATTTGTGATTTTTACTTCTTGAACTGGTTAAGTTGCACTTAGGAAACATGCAATGCAAGATTACCATACAGATATATTTGACTCTGGGTCGATCCCTGCTCATATTCCAATACAAATAGCTAGTACATGTACATAGTCTATTCATTGGTTACTCAACACTTTTATACAACCAAAGAAGATAATTTAACATCTGAATTCATATTGGTGTGTGCCGTTATAGTAGAACCAATGATCTAGAAGAGTTTTGTATGCTTTTTATTGGCTATTCAAGTTTTATATTGACCCATGAAGAAGGAATAGTCTTTTTAACATGTAAATGTTAAGAGTGCAGGCAGTTTTCTGATTAACCAATAGAATTTTATTAAAATTATGATCTATTTACATTTTATATGTGATTGGTCCATGTCTAAGTATTAAAACCAATGACTTGGAAGTGTTTGAATGTTTACCATTGGCTGATTGTCTTTCACAATGACCAATGAAGAAGGAACAGCCTTTTAGCATGCACATGTTATGATTGGATGCAGTTTTTCTGATCAATCAATAAAGCTTTACAAAAACTATGGCTTATTTATATTTCATATGTGATTGGTCTGTGTTTTTATACTAGAACCAATGAATTGGAAATGCCTGTATGTTTTTTATTGGCCATTTGATTTTATGGTGACCACTGAAGAAGGAATAGCCTTTTTAGCATGTAAATGTCATGACTGGCTGTGTTTTTTGACCAGCCCATAGAGTTTTATTGAAAACTATTACTTATTTAAATTTTTATATGATTGGTTAAGAGACATTTTTTAAGAGAACGTGAACTGTTGAAGTTTTAAGACTTGAAAAAGGGATTATACTCAAAGCGCTTATCTTTTTATTTATGTAATAATAACTTGTTTTGCTGTATTATAGTATTTGTTTTATGCCTATTGCTGTGGTGGTTTCGGTACTTTATTTTTATGTATTTATACACAAGTTCCAGTACTACCTTTAGTGGTCAGGATCTTCTTTTGTTTTGTTTTTTTGGCATATATATATATATATATATATATATATATATAGAGAGAGAGAGATATATATATATATATATATATATATAGATAGATAGATAGATAGATAGATAGATATGTGTCTTCTTTGTTTCATTGAACGTTCATTTCACTGAATTTGAATTCACCCTGACTAAATCACTGAAAGCTCAAATTACTGAAAACTCATTTCACAGAATCTCATTCACTGAAGTGAAGTGAAGTACTGGCACTGTGTAGAGTACTGTAAGGCAAATGAAAGGTATATGCCCTTTTCCCCACTGTAGTGCAATCCTGATTCAGTCTGAGGCCATCCAGGATAACATCATATTCAGCATCTGAAATGGTGGGTGCCTCATTCGATGCATCGTTTCTGAAAGACAAGCAGAGGGGAACACATCACAAGACCGGATACATTGCTATCCACTATGTACAGGCCCTGGACATCCAAATTGTCCTGCACTATCCACTGCTACCTCCCACATCATACCCCACAGTCTATCAACACAGTATGTATGTATGTGGCTATCAGTGACATAGTAACAATAGTTGTTATGTCCCTGTGTGCCGTGACAGAATGTGCTGTATATCTCCACACCCATCAATGCTGTCTACTGTGGTGTGTCACCTATGGGCAATGCCCCAGTACTATGTCATACACCCGCTCTCAGAAACATTGATGTGTGTTAGTACAAGTATATGGGGATGGTACAGCAACACCAGTATGCCACAATGACAGACAGCAATGCAAACCTGCTGTAGGATATCTTTCTTGTAGGCATCCTACTTTTCCAGTACACGGATGTTTGAGAAATGTGTACGTGTGCCTGATACATGTGGTCCTTTTGCCACAAAAATGTTGATGTCTGGCAAATGGTTAGACAATTATTGATGGTTGTTTGCAGAATGCAGAGAATCTGACTGTCACGTGCCAGAACCCTCAGAAAGCATATCTGCTACTGTATTCATACTCTTACTTTGTATGACCAATATGTAAACTGTGTCGCTGAGGTTAAGCCTGTGTCCTCCCACTAATAATGGTTATGACCTGAATTCCTGCTGTAGGGGTTTGCCAGGTATGCTAGCCATAGCTCTCAAGCAATAAAACATGAATGTTGACAACACAATGACCTAGCCAGAGTACATCAGGGACAGTATGGGACACCTTTACAATGTCTGAACTATACCTGTGTGACATTCACAGACTGAGAGGAGCTGAATGATCATGTGATATGACAGCTGCATCCACCCTTACTTTCAATATGTCTAACACATAATCCAGTAGCATTAATACAGGAGTCGACCATTGTAGGAGGGAGTGAGAGGGCCACAGCTGTGATATAATTCACAGCAGGCACAGTTGAGAGGCATGTCTGTAGTTATTGGACAGCAGAGTATCACCAACATGTCATTCCCAGAGATGAACTACAAGCCTACTGTTGTAATCCCTATTCCCCATAACTGCATCCTCCCATCTGTGTCCCATTATATGCGGACATGTATTACATACCTGGTAGAGTAATGTAACCCTTTTGTGAACAAATCTTCAAGAAAAATGCTTCCTAAATCACAGTCTCTCTTGGTAAAGCAAGTTACAGACCTGTTTTCCATAGCAGCTGCATGCCTTTTGTAGGTAATACTCAGTAACAATTAATTGCCTGTGCAGCAATCCGTGGCTCAGACTTGTTAACTGCATCCATAACAAGTGGGTTGTATTTTCATTAGCCAATGACATGGCACAACAGGGATGGATATTACTGAGGTGTGGAGACTACAGCATTGCAGAAGGTGGGTACAAATACTTTCCACTGTTCAGATTTATGAGGTATGTCCACAGTTTTGCATGCTGTGTTTGGCCTATGTCAAATGACTTTCTGATTATGCGGCAGTTCAGTGTTAAACAATGTGGGTTGAGGTCAGTAAGGGTGAAGAGACATGTGAGTGTCAGACATCACAGCTGTCGGAATATGCATGCTGCTGCAGTAGCTGCTGGTCTATCAGCTCTGTATGTTTGTAGGGGCAGACTGTGACACATGTCCCTGTCACTTGACCTTTGCCCCGCCACCCCTTTATGTATGGGTGTTGTGTAGATCAGTTGTTCTAGGGGGGTGTGAGATATGGTAGGTCTGTATCAGCTACCTTAACATACAGCTGCATATGTTGCAGGCTGCAGCTGCTGCTTTTTGCCTAGGACTCATAATGGGGAGTGTGAACACTTTGGAGGACAGCAAGCTGTATGTGTCACTGAGGGAGCATGGTCAGCTCTGTTGTTACAGCTGAGCCAGGGTGAGGGTACCCATAACAGTCCAGTCGAGGCATGTGCTTAAGGTACATATGCTATATAAAAGTGCCAATCAGAGAGTAGTAGTTGACATATAGGTAGGCTATACGAAAATATGCAGTGTGTCCCTACCTACAGACCTTTGACGTGCTGACATGGGTAGCAGTTAATTCAGTAGCAGGACCTGTTTTGGGTAAAATTACATGATTCAGTCATTATTTGCTGTATTCACAAGAATGTAAATGAAGTGCAACACACTTGATTCTAACCCAGGACTGTGGGTGGCAAAATGTCCTGCATACAAGGCATTTAACAAACTGTGCTCAAAGTCAGTGTTGCAGCTAGTGCATTTGCAAGATATATGTGCATGCATATAGTCAGTGACACAGGATTTGCCTTAGCATGTGTTTTCTGATGGGTATGATGTGTGACACTCAAATGTCTGTCATGATCTTCTAACCTCAATCTGTACTGACTTGCCAGTACTTTAGCAGACAGATGTGTTTCTGTGATAACCATGCCAAAGCTAGGGGGCACAACTGTGGACATTCTGCAACAGTCTGTACAGTTCACAGCTATACCTGCTATCCCAGGCCGCACATACAGCCATTATTATTTATTTGGCTGTGTACTGGTGTAGTGTCTGCATCACAGTCCTATGTACACTGCCAATTTTCCCATTATATGTACTTGCAATGTGTCAGAGGCAATCAGGGTATGAGTGGAAACACCAATTTTAATTTAGAGCTGAGTGGCCTTGTGGGCTAATGCACTGTGCTGTAGTTGACAGGGGCCCAGGTTTGAGATGTGGCAGGACTGATTATTTTGCAGATGTGCCTAACACAGTCAGAAACACATAAAATGTTTAAGGCACTTTTAAGCAGTTTTAAGTGGGTTTGCATGGGTTTGCATGGCACGCCACGTCACTTAACTCTGCTTAAACCCTCACTAAAAATTCTCCAGGTGCAACTAACACTAGGTAAGACTGCAATCCAAATTGTAGCTTGCTACAGATCCCCCACCATACCCCAAGATTCTCACTACACCTTTCTAAACATACTGGAAAATATTAAGATAGAACCAAACACCCTAATACTGGGTTATTTTAACTACCCGGCCATTAACTGGGAAAACTACTCATGTACCCACACCTTTGCCCAACGGTTCTTGGAATTCATAAATTCCAACTCCCTGGATCAACTAATCCATAGTCCCACCAGGGGCTCCAATATCCTAGACCTGGTCATTACCAACATGGGAAATCAATGCTCCACACCGATGGTCACCCCCTCGTTAGTCAGGTCTGACCATAAGCTAATCACCCTTAACATCCACATCCCACCCCCACCCCCCCTGTAAGGAAACCTCCATAAAAAACTTCTCCAAAGCCAACTTCATGCTACTCAAGTCAGAAGTGACAAACTTCATGACACCCATGCAGACAGGAACTGAAAGCTGAACTGCTGAATCCTACACTAAGGCACTGTACGAGCACATCCACTCATGCATGAATCATGCCATCCCAAATAGAACCAAGATGCTCTCATCCATAAAAAGGAAGCCAATCTGGTGGTCCCCTGCCATAAACAAACTTTACAACAAAAGGAAGAAACTGTTGCAGAAAAGAGGAAAATCCCAGGATGCAAAAAACTCCCTTACCAGCCTCAGTAAGAAACTGAGATCCCTCATAAAATCCTCCAAAGCTAGTTCTGAAAATAAAATTGCCAAAGATTCCAAAGACAACCACAAGGCATTCTATAAATATGTCAAGAATCTAAATGGTAATGCTCAGATCTGCTCTGAGCTAAAACAGAATGGCATTAAATATACTGATCTCAAGGCTATTGCCAATATCCTGGCAGATCGATTCAGTGCCAACTTTACCCCCCTCTCACCCCCTAAATGGCCCATCTCAATACCGGAAGATTGCCAAATTCTGGTAATAACGGCCATACAGGTAAAAACGCACTCACCAAAGCTAAGAATACAGCATCCATGGGACCAGAAGACATCCTGGGCTGTGTACTACATGAACTACAATATGAACTGGCACCTCACCTAAGTGTCATGTTTAATCATAGCCTCACATCAGGTTTTGTGCCCAATGAGTGGCGCAGAGCTACAGTTATCCCACAAGCCTTATCTGCAAGGCCATGGAGCGTATTATCATGGAACTTATAAACAAAGACATTGGCAACCTTCAAACACTGGACCCCACCCAGTTTGGGTTTGTGAAGGGCCGCTCTTGTCTCCTGAACCTGATTGACTTCTTTGAATCAGTCTCCAGAGCCATGGACAAGGGTAAGGTGGCCCACACAGCCAATCTAGACCTTGCCAAGGCCTTTGACACCATCCCCCACTCTGGAATCATAGATAAATTTACTAAGCTGGGCATTAATCCCTACATCACCCAATGGGTTGCTAACTGGCTTACTGATAGAACCCACACTGTAAAAGTAGCCGACTCCAAATCCAGCTCCAGACAAGTGACAAGTGGAATACCTCAGGGTTCAGTCCTGGGATTGCTCTTGTTTGGCATCTACTTCTCTGAAGTACAGGCCAACACTAAGGGACTCTGGCTAACAAAGTTTGCAGATGACTGCAAACTTGGAGCCATTACTGTATCCCCAAATGATGTGGATACTCTACAAAAGGGCCTTACAGAAACAGATGCTTGGTGCCAGAGCCATGGGCTCAAGCTCAATGCCAAGAAATGTATAGTTATCCCCTTTGGGAAAAACATGTATCTGTGAATTACCATATAGGTGACAATACACTAAACACCGAAAGTGTGATAAGAGACTTAAGGACACAGGTGGACAGCATAGTCATACCCTTTGGGAAAAACAAGGTAACCCCTAATTACCACATAGGTGGTAATCCATTAAACATGGAAGAAGTTATCAGGGACCTGGGGACCCAAGTTGACAGTAACCTCTCTTTTGACACTCACATTGCCAACGTGGTTAGGAAGACCTTCTACATTGCCCACCTAATCATGAAGGGATTCACATCCAGATCAGGAGAGGTCATTGTACCCCTGTACTCTTCACTTATCAGACCAATGATTGAGTACAACGCCCCATTCGAATGTACCTTACCCGACACCTGCAGCAGTTGGAAAGACCCCAAAGTTCCTCACCAAAAGGATAAAGGCTCAAACATATGTCATACGATGCCCGACTGAAGAAACTCCAGCTCTATTCAGTCGCATACCATCTCCTCAGAGGTGATCTGTGCCTGACATACAAGGCCATGTCCAACCCGGAATTAATGGACATGCTCCACCTCAAAAAATCCAAATCCACCAGAGCCACGAGCAAGAGACTTAAACCTCAACACGGATATAAATAGGACGTGCTGGAGGGACAGATTCATCACCCAGAGACTCCGTACACTATGGAACAGAATCCCAGTCCATGTGAGGCAGAGCCCCTCACTGACTCTGTTCAAGAGAAATCTTGATGAGTGGATGGGAGATCGTAGGTTTACCCCTGGAATTATCTCTGTGTCACTGCTGGACAGAGGCACAGCAAACTAATGGGTATAGTATTCTCATCCTAAGGGGTGGTGAAAGCCACACACACTCTGGCTAGGCTTATAAATGCCCTAGGGCAGATAGCCTAGTATGAACCTATGAACCTATGAACCTATGACAGTGGTCGCACCTTCCATAACCACATCGCCACAACAGTCAGGAAATCCTTCTATGTGGCACACCTCATCACTAAGGTCTTTTCATCCAGAAAAAAGGAGGTCATTGTCTCACTGTACTCATCCCTCATTAGACCCATTATAGAATACAATGCCCCGTTTGGCATGTACCTCTCAAGGCATCTGCAACAACTGGAAAGGCCGCAGAAATACCTCACTTAAAGAATCACAGGCCTAAAGCAGATGTCCTATGCTGACCACCTTAAAAAAACTTCAGCTATACTCTGTCACATATCATCTACTCAGTGGCGATCTCTGCTTAACATACAAGGCCATGTCAAACTCAGAGCTGTTGGACATGCTACACTTAAAGAAATCACAATCCCTCAGAGCAACACACTCCAAGGATCTAAACCTTGTCATCACAATAAACAAAACATGCTGGAGGGAGAGGTTCCTGAACCAGAGAATCCCCAGACTCTGGAATAGATTGCCCATACATGTCAAGCAGAGTGCCTCTTTGACCCTCTTCAAAAGGAACCCTGACGATTAGATGGGAGAAAGGAAATTTACCCCAGGGATCACGTCAGTCACCCTGCTAGACAGGGGTCCAGGGAAGTAAATAGTTCGGGAGGAAATAGCCAGGGAATTGTTATGGCTAGGCTTGTATAGGCCCTAGGGCTGATAGCCTAGTACCAACCTATGAACCTATAAAAATAAAAATGAAAAGAAAAAAAGGGTTGATAGGAAAGTGGTGATATGGAGGCAAGCAGGGGTGAACAACATACTGAAAGGCAGGTAGGAATGTGTAGGAATGGAGTAGGAAAGGACCATAGCTCTCCATTTCTTATACAGCAACAGGTGTGCAGGTTTTACAGACTTTGGAATTTGGAGCCTCACACCCCAGAGAGAGGGGTGAGGGCAATATAACTTTGTTCATTAATTAATGTAATAATTAACTTGTGTCCAGTGGACATGTGTGCGAAATGGAGAGCTATATATGGGGTGACTTTTTTTTGTAAGGACAGGAGCGTTTTTTAAGGACAGAGTGGAATGTTAGGGAAGGGATATAGGTACGTGTGGGGAGGTAGGTTGGGAAGGAGAAGTTGCATTTGCAGACAGACAAGACAGCATACAGAGAAAGTGTGTGACAATGAGTGCGGTAAACACCTCGGACAGGGAGGGTGTTGTGGAATCAGTGGTCCATGTGCCCCCAGAAGGCAGCAATGTGACTGAGCTCCCCACCTATGGGCAGTCAACACTGCTCCTTCACTGCCCGAATGTGGGGCGGGGCCACCAAGCCCCTCCAGGTTGGTGAGTCTGTCCTCAATCCGGCACAGGCCTTGCTCATACTCATGATAAACTATCCTGCACACCATTACCAGTAGCTGATCATGGATGACAACCCCCCTCTACCATTGCTCCCAGGGGGGAACAGGCCCCATTCCCTGAGGCAGTACCACCCATAGGTGGTGCAGGGCCAGTGGAGGGGGCACCACCGGCTTGGGTCCCAGATGTGCTGGAACCCTTTGCCATGGCCAGTTGAGGTAGGGAGGGTGGATCACCAGAAACTGGCCTTCTCAGTCAAGCTGTGGTTTTGAGGTATTTCAATGTGTATAGGTTAGTAATGAACAAACCATTTAGTTAGTTATAATAGCATGCCAGAACATTGCAAATAACCTAATAACATAACATTGCATAATAAGATAACATTCAGTATAGTAACAGCATGCCAGTAACAACAACATAGGTAATTCAACAAGATATGTTAGTATGTAACCATTGTAATACATAACAATAATAAAACACAAGGCCCAACATAATGCTTAGAGAATAACATTTGTTAATAGTAAACCATAACCAATGTATAACAATAATAAATTATGATGAAGATAAAGGGTGGGGGAGAGAGAAATACAGTCCATTAATACCAGTATAGGCTATATAGTTTGCAACAGTATTGTAATATCTTCTACAAGTCTGCCCTTCCTTTATGTATAACAGTGCCCTATAGCTGCTGTAGCATGTACATGCCTCTCAAGCTGTCCACATAGGACAGTATGGGCCAAGCAGTAACACCTACATGTACACAACTACTGAAGACTATTACATGTCAGGCGGACCTATATAACTACCCAGGTGTACTGTGGACTGATGTAGTGTGACTGTGCTATTGACATAATCATGTCAATGACAGATCTGTGACAGAGGGATTAGACAACAGTAATTACAATATGTGACAGCATGACACTTGAGAGACATGTATCCTGTACAGTACACAGAGTATGCAACTATCATGCCATCATTGGCAGGCATGGGGTTAGACCATCAGAAAGCATTCACAGACACACCAGACATATAGCCATACCAAGATTACACATTTTATTTTATGTACTAACTTTTATTAATATTGTACTTGTTGCCTTTATTTTATGTCTTATCACATTCCTGACCAATGCTGTTAACACTCTGTGACATCTGAACACACAAATTATTAACCCATAATAAGGGCTATTGCACCCATTTACCTGTAATTCCCATGGGGAGAACATCTGTTAACAATACATAACTGATTCAGTAATATTTACTAGTACCTGTCACTGGATTCGAACCCTGGTCTTTGTGTGACAAAGTGTACATCACACACAGCATTTAACAAACTGAAAAAAATTGACTTCCAAGTTTATTGTAAAGCTTCTTCAGACATAAAATGCAGTCAAGAACCCTCCCTTTAAATAGGAACAATTACATCACTTCCTTAAACAAATACACAACTCAATCAACATAGTATCCAAACAATGGAACATGTAAAAATAATGTAGCGTGTTAAAAACAATATAGCACATATAAATACACCATCTCAAGATAAAATAACTGTTCAATAAACTAATGATTGAGGCGGTTTGAGTGCTATCCTATCATTCAAACTATTTAACAAACTGAGCTGCTGCTGACTATTGACTAACTAATATTTACCTAGAGCTCACCTGGAAACAAAATATGACCTGCTATTAGTAGCACAGTTTTATACAAGACTGCAGTGACACTTGAACACACATGCATGAGATTCATGCATGACAGAGATAACAGGTAAACTGTACATTAATACATAGACTGCAGTTGTACACAATAAACTCTTAATGAATGGAAATATCTGTGATGTGTACACACCATATCAGAGTATTGAGTTGGCTACCTGACCTGTATACAGTTGCAGATAGTATATTTCCAGTCTACAGCTATTACAGTTTCATTCTTGCCTGCAGCATCGTACCTCAGAGCAGGAATGCATATAGCTAAAATGTAAATGATAACACAAGACAGTCCTGATATACACAGTCTATCTTGGGTGTTCCTGATATTGCTTCAGGTGTTAGTGCATAACAAATGTCATAATGCATATATCTTGTAATACAGCTTACTGGTATTCTTTGTGTTTGTATTTCAGAGCAGATGTCATACTCAGTTTCATGAACAACAGCCCTACTTACACACATATTGTACAACACAGCTTTATTAGGGGTGCCTTCATGCAGTTATTGGTATATTTTCAAGTCTTTATTACACAACAGTTTATATAATGCAGGTGTTGGAATGCAGCTGTGATTCCACAATTATTGCAGTAGAAACTTTATTTCATTAACATTATCAGGTTTCATACAAACTGTTGAACTGCTGGCTTAGAGACACACAAGCCCAGAAAAGGAATTTGCTCAACCAGGAAATATTTATTACACTTAAAAAAACACAGTAAAGTAAGTGCTTTCGACTTATTCCAGTGAATAAGTCTTCCTCAGACAACCCCTTTACATCACACCCTGCTTTAAATACATTCATTTAGTAGTCACATTCTCAAATCCATTAAAGCTGAAACATTAAATATTACAACATTATCAGGTTTCATCCTTTAATCTTTATTGCATTATACTTGGCAGGAGTCAGCTATTGCATTACAGGCCTATGTCCACATTCATTGCAATACACAAATCTGTACTGTATGCACCTACTGGCAGTGAATGAATTACTCTGTTTTGTGTATTTGACTATAGATTGCAAATTAATCTGTACTCATCACACTCACGGTGCAACCTGGCCAGGCACCCAGCATGGGCTTCTAGCTTGCGAGCTCTCTCCTCTGCAGCTCTATGGAGAGAAGCACACCATTATGCCTACCTGTTTATCACACATTCAGATTAGGTATTGATAAAACAATACTAACAGTACTTACAAACATGTGGGGCATTCCCATCCCAAGCATCCTGGACCCAGGTGTCCAGAAGTCCCCTCTTCTGACACTTCAGATCATCATAATGGTGATGGATCTGCTAACCTGTGTGGGGGATACCTGTTGCACTGCTGAGACTGTGTGTCATCTGGTCCCAGGCCTCTGACTTGTACTCCAATCCCTGGAACTGGCCCTGCAGCAGCCAGTGTTCATGGTCTTTCACAAGGAGTCCAACCATGACCCTGGACTCCAGAAAGACCCACAGCTGCACCCATAAGCACGCACCCTCTTCAACACCTGCCATAGTTCCTGCACAGTTCAAACTCCAACAGGTTATGCTGTATTCCCACATGTTGCCTTAAAATATCCTGTTTTCCCTCCCTTACACACCATTGAGCCATTTTTAAAAATGCAGCCCATTGCTTAGCACCAGGCAAACCAACTTAGCTGAGCTGAGCATTGCTTAAACTGCCACTGCTTAGCAATACTTAGTAGTGTGCAAACAAGCTAAGCACAGCCAAGCGGTGCTTAAACAGAGATTGTTTTAGCAGTGCTTATCTTGGCTTAGCACACTTTAGCAGAGATTAGCTGAGTGCAGTGCATCATGATATAAAAATAATTGGTGTAATTAATATTTAGAAAATGATTGCTTAATTTCCCTTCCCTGTATTCAACCCCCACGCCTACTGTACATAAGGCTATGCCTCTAACTATGTGGATACATGAACATGGGGAATGCTGCTATACTGTTACATATATGTCTGAGCCAAGTTTAACCTCTGCTAAGTGCCACACCACGCCAAGCAAACCTGCTAAGCTATGCTTAAAGCTGACCATTGAATCATAAATTAAATACATCTGGTTTCTATTTTTAGATGTCTGGCACATCTCAATCACTGTGCATTGCACCGCACTGCACAAACTTTAAAAAAAAAAGAATTCTTACATCAAATTTATTGCTATCAGGCACTTGGACAGTGCAGGGGGTGTGTTACACATCTATGGATACAGTTAGTGACACACTCCCAACACTGATTCAATACCGCCTCCCCCAGCTCTCCCTCAGTAACGCACCTTCATTAATATGCATGGTGCTACCAAGGGGGATCTGCATACATGGACACTGTACCTTCTCTGTAGCCTCTACACTATGCCTACATGGATTTTATTAAATCTGGGGGAATATCTTTCCTTATAACCATAGTTAGCTGATGATAAAATTCTTTGAGTAAATTTCTTGTTTACAAGTTCTAGCCTATTATGCTGCTCCATTATAAAAGTGCAAAACACTACTATATTTCAATAATGGTCTAATACATCATTTATACAATCCCAGTGAGCGAAATATTTATCAGTAGTAATCCTTCCTTGAAACCACCATGTCTACAGGTCTTGAAAATGAAAAGAAATCATCTCAATATACCAAAATCCTTATATTATTTCACTTCAGACAATATATTGTCTTGCTGTTTCAAAGGTTCTACCAAAGAGCATAGCCGGCCTTAGGCGTAGGCTAACTAGGTGGCCGCCTAGGCCGCCACTCTAGCAGGGGCACTTTTCCAGTATTTATTTGGTGTAGGTAGACTAGGATGGGGGCACCGGATGGTGTGGTGGAGGGGGTGCTGTGGAACCCTTTTGCCTAGGGCACCAGCTGACCTAAGGCCGCTATTGCCAAAGAGCACAGAATTACACTTATTTGGACTGAATTTAATGCCTGTTTCATTAACCCAATCAGCTATTTCAGTAAAATAATTATTCATATCTCTATAATCATTCTTGCCAGTAATTATAAAACCCAGTTTACAATCATCAGCATATATATTTAGATAATATAATTAATTTCTCGGGAAAGTAGTAAATATAGTGTTAAAGAGTGCAGGCCCTAATATAGATCCCTGAGATACACCATTAGATATTAATGGTTTAGAAATATGGCCTTAAATAATTACAGATTTATTTCTTCCCACTAACTCATTAGATACCCAGTTTATTAAATGAGTTGTATTTATCTTTTAATAAAACTTTATATATTAACGAGTGAGACAAAATATCACATACTTTGGCCAACTCCAAGAATACTACTTTAGTTGATAACCCTTGATCTGCTGAATCTGTTTTATGATCATAGATTTCAATTAAATTTGTTTGGGTAGACTTTATTTTGATAAAACCAGGCTGGTAAATATTAATTCATCTATTCTCCTTCCTATTAATATCCATTAATTCTAACGAACAATGTCCAAAATACTTTCTGACATAGATGTCAAACCCACTGGTCTAATCAGTTGTTTTGCCTTTTGTATATATAGGAGTTACAACTGATGCTTTCCATGATTGCATAATAATACTGGTCATCAAATTAATAATGAATTAAATATGCTTCATAAATGAATACTTAATACTGAACATACATTAATTAACATAACAGCTGGGATTTTGTCAAGACTCATAGATCTCTATTTTTATGTAATCTCTTTAATGCTCTATTTACTGATTCTTGAGATCTAAGATGGAAAGCTTCATGGGTGTCTTGGTTTTAGGATGGAAATAGGCTAAAATATTGCTTTCATTCTAAATATAGGTGCACATTTGACTGTTCAAGAGTCACAGTTCAAGTAATCTATTTTAGTTATATGACCTTTCTTCATGTATAGTAGTTAAAGTGTTTACATGTGCCCTGGAAAATGATTTTATAGAGATACAGTATGTCCTAGGACCTTGGAGACTTAATATATTATTCAGTACTTAGCCTTATTAAAGAAGATTGTTAAAACCACACATAAGCAGGAATATGAAAAACTGAATCTGTCGAATTAGACTAAAGGGTCATTGTGTCTTCAAGTGTCACTGAGCTGGAACACATGTATGTTCTTACAGGGTAATTTACATATCAAGGGAACATTATAATTGTTGTTTTCACATACGATGTTGTCTTTGATAAGGCCTTTCTGGTTTTATTCTACTCACATTCACTGTAGGATCCTGCTGGTTTACAATTGGGAACTTATTTGGAACTCATCTCGAATGAAAATAATTTAAAAATGTTCATAACTTCAGTTGCTAGACCCCACCACTTATGCTGCACGGGAGAGGCACTCCACGTCTACAGCTAACAGAGTCTGTATGGATTGATTTATTTACCTTGTTATACAATAGAGCTTAATTCAAAGACATGCACACTGATGGAACATAGCAGTCAGTGTGCATATTGTAAATTGAACATTGCCAAAATAAAAAATATCCAGTCAAAAGCTAAACTAAATCTCCCTGTAACTGTAGCTGCTCAGAATAAATGCTGCAGTTGTTATATTGTGTATGCCACTAATTGAAGAGCCAAAAGTCAAATACACTACATTTCAATATTTTACATCCCTCCCTCTCTCATACCTCAATACTGTTCTGCAGAGAACAACAGCATACAGTAACCAACAAAAAGTAACCCACAGGAGGTTAGGAGCACATGAACAAAACCTGCATACATGAACAGTAAAAAGGAAATATAAACTGCCATCATGCTACTGTGCTGTGCAAATATTGACACATACATGTATTGGGCATTCACAGTATATTAGTCAGACATCTGCTAGACAACAGAGTGGGCAGAGGAGGATTATCAAACATTTATGTAATCCACCTATCCATCCTCAACTTTTTTTCCTATTTTGCACATAGGATGAGGGTGTCACTTCAGCAGTGACAAGCGTTTAAAAATAATAACACCTTTTGTGTAAATAATGTAATTATACAATAGCAATAATTTACTTTTGTGTGAGGGTAATGCAAGATTTACCCATGGCTGGCTTTGTTTGATTACTGTGTCCTCACCATTCTAATCAAACCACATCAGCTGCGGATAAATTCTGAATTTTTCATACATAAATAAGAGTTTTACTAAAATAAAGACCTGCAGAGATAAATAAGGGGTCACTGTGCATTCAAAATGGGGTGAGCTGCAATGCTTGTATATCCTTAAGGTATAATCTGGATATGTCACACAATTCGCCATCTCTCCACTCAGATCCAATAGAACTAAAACCTGTTCCTCAAGGAAATACAAACCTGTTTGGTGGACATCCTCTATCAACAAGCTTTACAACAAAAGGAAGAAACTGTTGTCCAAGGGTAAAAAGGAACAAATTCCAAATTGGAAATACTCCCTCCTTACCCTCAACAAGCAAATTAGATCATTAATGAAAACCTCCAAGGCCAATTATGAATCAAAACTAGCCTCCACAACAAAGGGAAACCATAAAGTCTTCTTCAGTTATGTCAGGAACCTCTGCGGCAAAGCCCAGGTTTGTTCCAAATTAGTACTTAACAGTATCAATTACACTAATCCTGTTGACTTAGCCAACCTGCTATCAGATAGGTTCACCACAAACTTCACCCCTTGCCCCCAAAGGCCCTTTTCGACATCCCGATACTTATCCCGCACCTCACATCTCCATAGATCAAGTGTTGCAGGCCCTATCCAAGGCAAAGAACACAGCTTCCATGGGACCTGATAGTATCTCAGGATAGATTCTGTACCATCTCCAGCAAGAAATGGCTTTGCCATTGAGCATGCTATTTAACTACAGCCTAAGTACAGGTTTCATTCCAGCAGAGTGGAGAACTGCCATTGTTACCCCTTTGCACAAAGGTGGTACAACTACTGACCCTGGAAACTATTGCCCCATTAGCTTGACAAGTCTGATCTATAAAGCCATGGCGTGTATTATTATGGATCTCATAAACAAGAACATAGGCAATATCCAAGCACTTGACCCCACCCAGTTCGGATTCATCAAGGGCAGATCTTGCCTGTTGAACCTGGTCGACTTCTTTGAGACTGTCACCAAGGCCCTGGATGAGGGAAAGTCAGTGCATACAGCTTAACCTGACTTGGTCAAGGCCTTTGACACAATCCCCCACTCAGGCCTCATCGAAAAGTTAACACAACTTAGCATAAATCCCTATGTCATCAGGTGTTGGCCAAGTGGCTCACAGACAGGACCCTCAAAGTCAAAATAGGCACCTCCACCTCCGATAGCAGACTTGTCATTAGTGGAGTTCCCCAGGGATCTGTCCTGGGACCCCTACTGTTTGGCATCTATTTTTCAGAGGTCCAGGCAAAGACAAAAGGCCTGACCAAGTTTGCAGATGACTGTAACTTGGGTGCTGTCATTGACTCCCCAAATGTTCTTAACATACTGCAAGAGGGTCTCACAGCAACTAATGACTGGTGCCAAAGTCATGGCCACAAGCTAAATGCAAAAAAATGTATTATCATACCATTTGGCAAAAACACGTCGCCTGCTGATTACCACATAAATGGAAACCCCCTAAACACACAACCTGTGGTGAGAGACCTGGGCACTCAGGTTGATAACAACCTCAAATTCAGCCATCATGTAGTGGCAGTGGTCAGAAAAGCTTTTTACTTGGTTCATCTCATAAGTAAAGGGATTGCATCCAGAAAAAAGGAGGTTATTAACTCTCTATACTCCTCCCTCATTAGACCAATAATTGAGTATAACGCCTCATTTGGGATTTACCTCTCTAAACATCTGCATCAACTGGAAAGGCCACAGAAATACCTCACAAAGAGAATCCATGGCCTCCAACAACTGTCCTATGCAGACAGGCTTAAATCAATCACTATCACTCTCTTTGGTATTGTCAGATTGCTCAAGGGGGATCTGTGTCTTGCCTACAAGGCAATCTTGGAACCTGCCCTACTAGAGAAGCTCCATATCTGTAAGTCTAACTCCTCATGCACTACCCACTCAAAAGGCCTGAATCTAATATGCGACATCAACAAAAGCTGTTGGAGAGACAGGTTTGTCTCCCAGAAGCTGCCCTGTCTCTGGAATAGACTTCCCATACACATCAAACAGAGCACCTCACTGACCCACTTCATGTGCAACCTTGATAAGTGGATGGGAAACCACATATTTGTCTCAGGGGTTCCACCTGCGTCCCTCATTGACAGGAGCTACAGATGCTGACTGAGGTTTCTTTTTGGGGATAAACTCTTGGCTAGGCTTGTAGGGACCCAGGGCTATTAGCCTAGTAACCTCCTAAGATCCTGTGATCCTATGAAATCCTCCATCACTGATGGTTTGCTGTTGTTTCTTCATTTTGTAATTGTTTTCACTGAGCTTGCTAAATGGTGTCAGCTTTCATGTCCTCATCTAGTATATTAAAAACTAATACAAGGTTAACTACTTTTAAACTGCTGTTGCTGTTGCCTGAACTGAATTATAAAAGCCTAAAAATTAAACTTTCCGAGACATTGACTGACTTGAGACTTTTTGCGAGGAAAGTAGCTATCCAATTGTTTTTTAAAAACAAAGGTGACTGTGGGAATGTCATTAAGAATGACTTTAAGCGCAGAAGCACGTTTTCTCCTCAATTGCCACCTATGGTGGAATGTTTTGTAAAATCATGCGAGAAAGATCTGTATGCTTTATATTCCAGTAAGCAAGTTAGGAATAGATTTTTTAATTTAAATAGAGCTGAATATGACTCCTTGGTCAATTTACGAAGGAACAATGATATTATAATAACAACTGCTGACAAAGGGAGAGGTGTTGTCATATTGGATAAAGCAGACTATACAGCTATTATAGAAACAACACTTACACTTGACAACACATACAAGGAACTTACACTTGATGGTGTTATGGGTGTTATTAATAGCGTTAGTGACAATCTGTATGATTTGCTGATGTGTCGACAAATCAGTCGAGAAATGTATGATTTCTTACACATTGATGAACCACTCATACCAGTTCTAAAGGGCTTACCAAAGATACATAAAAAAGTTGAGCCGCTACCTATGAGGCCTATTGTGTCAGGCAGACAATGGGCAACCTATAACATCTCCATATTTTTGGAAAAAATGTTGAGACCATTGGTTAACAGTATCAACACCATTTTAAGGGATACACAACATCTATTGAAAGACTTAGAATCTATTGAATTTTTGAATATGAATAACAGGAAATTGCTCTTGGTCACGTTAGATGTCCGCAACCTATTCACATGCATCCCCAATGAATATGGTTTGCAGGCTGTGAGAGAGCTAATGGTCACACATAGTAATTTTTCGTGTGATAGACAGATCCTGGTCAACCAACTACTAGACATGGTGTTGTATTGCAATATATTTATGTTCAATAGTAAGTACTATCTGCAGACATGGGGTGTCGCCATGGGCACCCCATGCGCGAACTCCTATGCCAATCTAGTCTTGTATTATTGGGAGCAGAAACATTTATTTAACAGCCTGTGGATGGACAAGATACGGTTATATAGGAGGTTTGTGGATGATGTGGTACTGCTATGGGATGGTACTATTGAAGAACTGAGGAGATTTGTGGAATACCTAGAGGAAACTACCACGTTTCTCAAGTTCACATATGAATGCTCTAGTAGAGATATTAGTTTTTTAGATTTGACCTTATATTTTGATGAAGAAGGGAAATTGACCTCAAAATTATTTAGGAAAACGTGCTGGAGAAATACAATGTTAGATTACAACAGTATGCACCCCAGGTTTGTATTTTCTGGGGTAGTGAGGGGACAATTTTCGAGAATCTCCAGGATATGTAAGGATCCTGTTGCCTTACAAAAAGAAGCTGATAACATGGAATCATTGTTTTTGGCGAGGGGTTATAATCATACTTTAGTTAAAGAGATAAGACAGGATGTAATACCCTCTGCAGCTGGTCAGAGTTTGCTCAACTTTAACAATAAGACAGAGAGAGGGAACAACATGAGCTTGGTTAAAAAAGGCAAATCAGCTTACAATACACATGATAATAAGATTACTTTTATATTGAAATATACCAATGATAATAGTGAGATTAGAAGTATCATAACCAAACATTGGAATATACTTACTACTATAGATGACATTAAGGTACTAGTAGGTGATAAACCTGCCTTTATATTCCGGACTTGTGATAATTTGAAAGAGATTTTTTCTAAGAATTTACATAGTAATTTTATCATGAGAGAAAACGATTTTGAGACACATGGCACGTTTCCGTGCAAGAAATGCAATATGTGCAAATACATCACGACCACACAACAGTACAAACATCCACAAGGGCACTTTGAATTTACACCCAAAACATACACGGATTGTAATACCATGAATTTAATATACATGGCCAACTGCATTTTTTGTCAGGCGCTCTATACTGGACTCACCAAGAGGAGATTAAAAGAACGCATTTACAACCATGTCTATGATATTCGTAAACATAATGAACTGAATGCTTTGGCTAAACACATAAATTTGAATCCGACACATCAATTTAGATTCAGGGTCTTACAAGTTTTGAAGACCAGCCCCAGAATGGGTGATAACAGTAACTCCCTAGCAAAATTAGAGCTGGAGTGGATATTTAGATCAGGTGCACATAGAGACCCTGGTATTAATAATTATGTCTCTCTGAAACCATTCTTGGAATAAACCTAATTTTCCATTTTATCCATAGTATTCTCATGTATTACAATATTTAATAAGTGAATTAATTATTTTATTTTGTTAGTCTGGGGCTTCATGAATTTTTACTCACAAGATCTTTATTCATGAGATGTAGATACCCCAAGATCAATTGATTATGTTACTTGATGCACTTATAATTTAGGTCCTTCACTTTATATAGACTGTTCACTCTGTTTATATCCTACAATAGTCTTTATCATTGGCCTTTCTCCATTTATCCACTGGTTTTATAGATATAAGTCATAAGGGGTTGAGCTTGTTGCTCTCCACAATATTATAAATTCATCGTCTTATTTTGGTCCCACATTGAATGGAATATATGTTTGACCTATTACACAGAATGTAAATGTTAGAATACCCTGCTATGAATTGATACTGAGCTCATAAATATTTTTAATAAATAATAATAAATAATAATCAATAACTTTTAATCATTTTTAAGTATCTTTACATCATAATAATTAATTATTTAACATCATTTTTACATCATAATAATTTATTATTCAACATTATGAATCGATTAGTTCAATCTTATATATGATAAGGCAGAGGCTTGACATTTAATATGTTAGAAGTAATATTTAATTTATAGAATTTAATATTTAATGTCGGATATAAGTTCTTTGATGTCTGCGGCTGATCAGTTAGTAGTGTTCTTTATATACAACATGAATGACAATTAATTGGTTTCAAATATACAACATTGATTATTCAACCAATAATTATGATTGATTTCTAAATCTTGAGTTTTTTCCCTAGCCCTATACTGTGGATTGTTGATTGTACGAGATTACAAACATGTAGTTCAATATAGGAAGTCACATACTCTAAATTATGATGCGTTATGCGTTAGGGATCTTCTTTGCTGATAGGAACTAAGTATTTTAACACGTTAATACTTATTATTATTTTATTCTGTTCTGTTGGGTTTTTCTTTCTGTTGATTATTCTTTTAATATGTGTCATGCGTAATAGGTATATAGGTGAATGGAGATGCGGTGGACCTGTGATGAGTAGATACTTTAATGGAAGGTTCACGCAACACTCATAGCTTTCCACTAACAGTTTTATGGATGTGATGATAGTGATCAATAGAAGAACTGCAAGCATAACATTTCTCTTATCTGTTTATACGTGATTATTATATTGTATGTTATTTTAGAATAATTGCATTTTTACATGTATCTTTACGTATTTGATAAAAAGACATGCTGACATTTATTTATTTATTTATTTATCTATTCATTTATCTAGCCATATATTTACTGTTTATGCTAGTTGAATTTGTTAGGCAGTTTGACAGTACTGCAGTTGGTGACACGATGGAATTGGTGCATGGGGCTTTAAATTTTAATTATTAGGCTTAATTAATCAACTGTTAGTGTTGAATTGAATGGTTCACTCACTATATAAGTGGAAGGATGATTATGTTTAATAGATCTGATGAAGCGTGCATGAAGCACGCGAAAGCGCTTATCCTTTTACTTGTTGTGGAATAAAGAAGTTTTTTATCTACATTGTGGTATTCTCGTGGTGTATCCTGCTAGTTATTTCATCTTTTCGTGCTGCTGTTTCTTGCTACAGGATACTTTGGGAGTGTTTAGCGGTAATCTGTTTTTACGTTTTTATGTTAGACTTAATACATTATTCAGTACTTAGCCTTATTAAAGAAGATTGTTAAAACCACACATAAGCAGGAATATGAAAAACTGAATCTGTCGAATTAGACTAAAGGGTCATTGTGTCTTCAAGTGTCACTGAGCTGGAACACGTGTATGTTCTTACAGGGTAATTTACATATCAAGGGAACATTATAATTGTTGTTTTCACATACGATGTTGTCTTTGATAAGGCCTTTCTGGTTTTATTCTACTCACATTCACTGTAGGATCCTGCTGGTTTACAATTGGGAACTTATTTGGAACTCATCTCGAATGAAAATAATTTCAAAATGTTCATAACTTCAGTTGCTAGACCCCACCACTTGTGCTGCACGGGAGAGGCACTCCACGTCTACAGCTAACGGAGTCTGTATGGATTGATTTATTTACCTTGTTATACAATAGAGCTTAATTCAAAGACATGCACACTGATGGAACACAGCAGTCAGTGTGCATATTGTAAATTGAACATTGCCAAAATAAAAAATATCCAATCAAAAGCTAAACTAAATCTCCCTGTAACTGTAGCTGCTCAGAATAAATGCTGCAGTTGTTATATTGTGTATGCCACTAATTGAAGAGCCAAAAGTCAAATACACTACATTTCAATATTTTACATCCCTCCCTCTCTCATACCTCAATACTGTTCTGCAGAGAACAACAGCATACAATAACCAACAAAAAGTAACCCACAGGAGGTTAGGAGCACATGAACAAAACCTGCATACATGAACAGTAAAAAGGAAATATAAACTGCCATCATGCTACTGTGCTGTGCAAATATTGACACATACATGTATTGGGCATTCACAGTATATTAGTCAGACATCTGCTAGACAACAGAGTGGGCAGAGGAGGATTATCAAACATTTATGTAATCCACCTATCCATCCTCAACTTTTTTTCCTATTTTGCACATAGGGTGAGGGTGTCACTTCAGCAGTGACAAGCGTTTAAAAATAATAACACCTTTTGTGTAAATAATGTAATTATACAATAGCAATAATTTACTTTTGTGTGAGGGTAATGCAAGATTTACCCGTGGCTGGCTTTGTTTGATTACTGTGTCCTCACCATTCTAATCACACCACATCAGCTGCGGATAAATTCTGAATTTTTCATACATAAATAAGAGTTTTACTAAAATAAAGACCTGCAGAGATAAATAAGGGGTCACTGTGCATTCAAAATGGGGTGAGCTGCAATGCTTGTATATCCTTAAGGTATAATCTGGATATGTCACACAATTCGCCATCTCTCCACTCAGATCCAATAGAACTAAAACCTGTTCCTCAAGGAAATACAAACCTGTTTGGTGGACATCCTCTATCAACAAGCTTTACAACAAAAGGAAGAAACTGTTGTCCAAGAGTAAAAAGGAACAAATTCCAAATTGGAAATACTCCCTCCTTACCCTCAACAAGCAAATTAGATCATTAATGAAAACCTCCAAGGCCAATTATGAATCAAAACTAGCCTCCAAAACAAAGGGAAACCATAAAGTCTTCTTCAGTTATGTCAGGAACCTCTGCGGCAAAGCCCAGGTTTGTTCCAAATTAGTACTTAACAGTATCAATTACACTAATCCTGTTGACTTAGCCAACCTGCTATCAGATAGGTTCACCACAAACTTCACCCCTTGCCCCCCAAAGGCCCTTTCGACATCCCCGATACTTATCCCGCACCTCACATCTCCGTAGATCAAGTGTTGCAGGCCCTATCCAAGGCAAAGAACACAGCTTCCATGGGACCTGATAGTATCTCAGGATAGATTCTGTACCATCTTCAGCAAGAAATGGCTTTGCCATTGAGCATGCTATTTAACTACAGCCTAAGTACAGGTTTCATTCCAGCAGAGTGGAGAACTGCCATTGTCACCCCTTTGCACAAAGGTGGTACAACTACTGACCCTGGAAACTATTGCCCCATTAGCTTGACAAGTCTGATCTATAAAGCCATGGCGTGTATTATTATGGATCTCATAAAGAAGAACATAGGCAATATCCAAGCACTTGACCCCACCCAGTTTGGATTCATCAAGGGCAGATCTTGCCTGTTGAACCTGGTCGACTTCTTTGAGACTGTCACCAAGGCCCTGGATGAGGGAAAGTCAGTGCATACAGCTTAACCTGACTTGGTCAAGGCCTTTGACACAATCCCCCACTCAGGCCTCATCGAAAAGTTAACACAACTTAG
Organism: Protopterus annectens; assembly: GCF_019279795.1. NCBI lineage: Eukaryota > Metazoa > Chordata > Ceratodontiformes > Protopteridae > Protopterus > Protopterus annectens. The sequence continues at coordinate 1,817,844,821 of NC_056735.1, forward strand.
CATAAATCCCTATGTCATCAGGTGTTGGCCAAGTAGCTCACAGACAGGACCCTCAAAGTCAAAATAGGCACCTCCACCTCCGATAGCAGACTTGTCATTAGTGGAGTTCCCCAGGGATCTGTCCTGGGACCCCTACTGTTTGGCATCTATTTTTCAGAGGTCCAGGCAAAGACAAAAGGCCTGACCAAGTTTGCAGATGACTGTAACTTGGGTGCTGTCATTGACTCCCCAAATGTTCTTAACATACTGCAAGAGGGTCTCACAGCAACTAATGACTGGTGCCAAAGTCATGGCCACAAGCTAAATGCAAAAAAATGTATTATCATACCATTTGGCAAAAACACGTCCCCTGCTGATTACCACATAAATGGAAACCCCCTAAGCACACAACCTGTGGTGAGAGACCTGGGCACTCAGGTTGATAACAACCTCAAATTCAGCCATCATGTAGTGGCAGTGGTCAGAAAAGCTTTTTACTTGGTTCATTTCATAAGTAAAGGGATTGCATCCAGAAAAAAGGAGGTTATTAACTCTCTATACTCCTCCCTCATTAGACCAATAATTGAGTATAACGCCTCATTTGGGATTTACCTCTCAAAACATCTGTATCAACTCGAAAGGCCACAGAAATACCTCACAAAGAGAATCCATGGCCTCCAACAACTGTCCTATGCAGACAGGCTTAAATCAATCACTATCACTCTATTTGGTATCGTCAGATTGCTCAGGGGTGATCTGTGTCTTGCCTACAAGGCAATCTTGGAACCTGCCCTACTAGAGAAGCTCCATATCTGTAAGTCTAACTCCTCATGCACTACCCACTCAAAAGGCCTGAATCTAATATGCGACATCAACAAAAGCTGTTGGAGAGACAGGTTTGTCTCCCAGAAGCTGCTCTGTCTCTGGAACAGACTTCCCATACACATCAAACAGAGCACCTCACTGACCCACTTCATATGCAAGCTTGATAAGTGGATGGGAAACCACATATTTGTCTCAGGGGTTCCACCTGTGTCCCTCATTGACAGGAGCTACAGATGCTGACTGAGGTTTCTTTTTGGGGATAAACTCTTGGCTAGGCTTGTAGGGACCCAGGGCTATTAGCCTAGTAACCTCCTAAGATCCTGTGATCCTATGAAATCCTCCATCACTGATGGTTTGCTGTTGTTTCTTCATTTTGTAATTGTTTTCACTGAGCTTGCTAAATGGTGTCAGCTTTCATGTCCTCATCTAGTATATTAAAAACTAATACAAGGTTAACTACTTTTTAAACTGCTGTTGCTGTTGCCTGAACTGAATTATAAAAGCCTAAAAAATTAACTTCAATACTGATATACCTTTAATAATGCAGCATTATGCTGAATGAAAAGAATAGAATGCTTTATAAATAAGTTGTAAGTACAACCACAAAAGTCATAATGGCAAAGCTCCTTTTCAGTGGAGACCCAGGGAGAAAAGTTCCACATTACTTACATTTGCACAGGCAATTACCATCAGCTAAAAAATGGAGTTTGCTGAGGAAGACTTATTTGTAGTTATACCAATGCAGGTTTAGGTCTGTCAGGAAGGGATAGGCTTAACTTGGAAGAGGAAATAGGCAAACTGTGTAATATTAGGTAAGAAATAAAGAAAGTATAACTTTAATGGGGGGGTTATATAAGGCTGGTGAGGTTCGGCCTCTTTGATATGGGTGTTTAATTAGGTCTATTTCTCACACCCAAGCAACTAGATTTGGTACTCGGTTGGTGGTTCTATGTTCTGAAGGTAATTAAGGCAGTTTGGGAGTTTCACTTGGTAGGTATGTATATTATATTAGGTTTAGCACTGCTTTGTATTTAAGTGAGTGTTAGGATTAAAGGGGTGCTCCTGTTTATTTGTAAACAGTGAGAAGCAGTCCTGAATGCTAGGTAAATAGTTAAGCAGGTCAATTTTCAGTAGGGTTTTTTTGCTGTTTCTGTGGGAATAAGGGGTTCCAGTGAGCCGTTGGTCTACCCAGGTGGAGAGAAGAAGAGACCATGCTGTTGTCACAGGTTCAATAAGCCTCCTTTAGTTTGTTGTACATGACAGTTATCCTTGTGGAGCTCTAGTGGATCAGGGAAAGACTCAGGATGCTTCTCACAGGCATCAGTTTAGTGTTTAACCCCCTCCCAGATAGTTTCCTAGATAGTCAGCAAAATGTAGGGCTGACATTCCCTAGGCAAGAAGGTGTGTTGCCTGATGCAAGAGATGTGTCTATTAGGCTTTTACCTTCATGATGGCAGATATCTGATATTCTCCTGTTTTACTTAGGCCCCATATCATTCCATGGTTCTAGGGAACTTGTAGCTGCATGTAGAATTGGTGCATAATGATAAGATGTGGATTTCAAGGGGGATGATGTCCATGTAGATTGCAGGATCAGGTGGTTATATTGGAAAAAATATGTATTTTATGCCAAGTAGAGCAGTGAAGTTGTGCGTGCATAAAAGTATGGATTTCACTGACTGTCCAGTTTTGCTTATATCTTTGGTCTGTTCCACATGAAGTCTGTATTATGTTTGGCAAGCCATAGAGGATCAGAGTAAATATGTGATGACATCTTTTGAGTTTTGGACTTGAACACTTCAGCAAATGCATGTTAGAAGAAATCCTGTTATGCCAGCAATTTACTTTAGACCTCATTCCCCGTATATGGTAAGCTTTGCCCAGATTTCTTGTGCTAAAGGTTAAGATGTGTGGGCACAGATAGGTAGCATGATGGTACTTTAGATATAAAGGTATGCACAGGCATTTGTACACAAAGGGTTAATGGGGCAGGGGAAGAATCACGTATCTCAACTGTCCAAAGTCTGTGTAATGTCTGGATTTTTGTTGTATGCCTTGGATCTACTCCTCAAGAAAGTTGTAGTTTTCTGGCAAATCAATGGAGATGGAAGTCAGTAAATAATGACAGACATGGCTTTCAGTCTTTATACCCTTTGGTAAATGCATACTAATATAAAACATGTTATTCTATCAACTTTGTAAGTTTATCAGAGCAATATTTAAAAATTGCTCCTGTTTTGGATCTTTTTCCCTCCCATTATTTTGGTTTTGTCCAGAACTTGTGCACCAAGAGGTTGAGAGGTATGGGAGATGTTACCTTATGCAGGGTGGCCTTGGCAAGATACTTCCCTTCAGCTGTTTTACTTGACTGTTTATGACTGGTGTAAAGTTGTTGGTGTAGTCATTTATTTTTCTCTCAAACAGAATACTAATAATGTCTGAGGTAACAGTGGGAATGTGATGCTAGATTGGAGTGGCACTGAGCATGGCAGACTAGTATGGAGTGTAGACCGTATTTAAGTGGCACGGTTATGGTTTGGGGCTTCTTGATTAAGGTCAAAGTGCTACTGGTATTTGGATGTAATTTTATATAGATATATATATATATATATATATATATATATATATAAAGCATATATTAAATAGGCATATTTTGCTTATGGAGGATAAAGGGTATTTAGTTTCTTTTGGTAGTAATTTTTGAGTTTATATCACGTTATCAAAAGATGAAAATAGCAAACGCTATTTCATTGGCCCCAAAACATCTAAACATGAAAATATTGAACATTCAGAACAGCAAATATTTTCCCATGGAAAAAATTTGCTGCTCCGAAACACATACACACAACACAAGCACATCAAACAAACAGCAACCACACACATACACTTAAATTCTTACATCTAACACTACACTAAACTAAACATACACTACTGTGTACCCACTTACCTTAACCCAAACCCTAACCCTAAGGTCCCTCACTATCGCACACTCACCTAACCCGTGCCCTAACCCTAACTCACTTAAACCGCCCCTAACCCTAAAGTCTGTCACTATTGCACACATGCCTAACCTGTGCCCTAACCCTAACTCACTTAACCCGCCCCTAACCCTAACGTACAAACAATCGCACACTTACCTGAACCCAACCCATAACTTTCCATCACAGTGCTAGGAATAGCGAAGCCAGAGAAATGGCCAACCGAATTCTTTCCCAAGGAAAGAATTCACTGTTCTGCAGCTTCGCTATTCTTAGTGTTCGCTGAATAGTGTTTGATATCAGAACATTCGAAGTTTTAATATTTCAATGTTCTGATATAGACCCTAATTTTTAACCTGTGTTGTTTTTTTCAGTATGGTAGAAATCACAGCATTAAAGCACTGTTTGGCTAAACTTGTAGCCCAAGTGGAGGCTTTGTTCCAGGAGGTGGCTGCTCAAACAGTACTTGGTCCTTTGGATAGTCAACAACACTAAGAGAATCAGAGTTGCAGGACTTGTAGAAGGAGGGAGGACCGATGCATCATGCTGAGCTCCAGCATGACCACTGAGACAGGAAGCCATTGCACATTCTGGGGGGGATTAAAGAAGTTGCATCAGTTTTTCAGATGTCCACAGGTAATCCTGGTGCCACTACTAGGGGTGGGGTGTTGGAAGGGGAAAAGTTTCAATGTAGATGGCAGGTTGAAAGGATTTTTGTAAGATCTGAGTTCAGAAGATAGGCCAAGTGTGCAAGAACTGATAACATCAGGGTTAGGGTTTTATCAGTCTGAGGATAGTTTGGCAAGAGTATAGTTTGTTGGACAGTTTGCATGCTAGGACAGATGGAATTTATACAGTGCTTGATCCAGATGATGTGGTATATACTTCAAGTTTGGAGATTACACCTCCTACAGGTTTGCCATTGAAAGCCTGGGTATGGTGGCTTCATGATGTAAATAGTCAGGTTTGTTTGTAATGACACATATAGCTATAGGAATAAAAGAAAAGATTTGGAGGAGTGAATATGTGGATCTTTTTGCATTGACTGATGCAGGTTGTACATAACACCTGGCAGAGGCTAAAGCTCAGGGGACAAAGGAATTACCTACTGCACTGACATCATTAAGTAAGAAGAAATTGGGTAAGTAAAGAGCCAGAACTTGGAACAACTGAGTCCTGAGTTTTGTTTATTTTATGGCAGTAGTACTGCAAAAGGATACATCACAGAGCATACCAATGTTTTCTTATTTTGTCATGATAAAAGAAGCTCAGTATTTAAGGGGGACAATGCCTCATAATGGTATAACAAGTGCTTTAGGAAATTGAAGGTGGTAGATAAAACTCTCAGTTGGGAGTCAAGGCACACAGACACTTGCCTTGGTGCTATGATAGATAATGTTGGGGGTCTGGCTCAAGGTGAAGTGAGCGATAATGATTTTAAGGTGGTAGTTGTTAGGCGTTTAATGAAGGTAGATATATGTGGCCTTATTGTCATTTCATGTACAGCTGTTCAGTTTGTGGAAGTAGTCATGGAGCATTAGTTTGTTGGCATAATGAAGACAGAGCAGTGCAGACAGAACTGCAGGATCTAATAAGGGGAGCACTGCAGACAGACATTGCAGGATGTAATAAGGGGAGCAGTGCAGACAGAACTGCAGGATCTATTAAGGGGAGCACTGCAGACATACATTGCTGAATCTAATAAAGGGAGCAGTGCAAACAGACATCACTGGATCTAATAAAGGGAGCACTGCAGGCAGACGACATTACAAGATCTAATAAGGGGAGCAGTGCAGACAGAACTGCAGGATCTAATAAGGGGAGCACTGCAGACAGACATTGCTGGATCTAATAAGGGGAGCACTGCAGACATACATTGCTGAATCTAATAAAGGGAGCAGTGCAAACAGACATCACTGGATCTAATAAAGGGAGCACTGCAGGCAGACGACATTGCAAGATCTAATAAGGGGAGCAGTGCAGACAGACATTGCTGGATCTAATAAGGGGAGCACTGCAGACAGACATTGCTGGATCTAATAAGGGGAGCACTGCAGACATACATTGCTGAATCTAATAAAGGGAGCAGTGCAAACAGACATCACTGGATCTAACAAGGGGAGTACTGCAGACAGACGACATTGCAAGATCTAAAAAGGGGAGCAGTGCAGACAGACATTGTAGGATCTAATAAGAGGAGCACTGCAGACAGACATTGCAGAATCTAATAAGGGCAGTGATGCAGACAGACATTGCAGGATTTAGTTTGGCAGGTTCAGGTAACACCAGAAGCTGCTGTAGCTTTTGAGGAACTAGGGGTCCCATGTCCTTCTGGGGCAAATCAGGTACAGGAAGTTACTCATTCCTGCATTAACTTAGCATTTTGCAGTCATTACTAGCAGATTATCCTGATTGGGGAGTAGCATAACAGATAATTTCAGGTTTCACATCAGGCTTTTTCATAAAGTCTTGGGTTAGGGGAGTAATCAAAAGATGCTTTGTAATTTGAAGTCAGTTTCTGCTAGCGAGAACAAGGCTGTTGTTTTGTTGCTGAAAGAGGTTGAAGCAGGCAGGGTGTTGGGCCTTCTGAGGTGTCACCATTAAAAGAAGTTTTGTATTTCTCCACTGGGGTTAATACCTAGTAAAAAGAAGACGAATTGCATTTAATTCACCATTTGTCTTTTTCTGTGGGTGGATCTGTCAATGATCACATAGACAGGAAGGATGCCAAGGTACAATATGCTTCTTTGGATGATGCAGTAGGCATGATCAAAGATGTGCATAATCCATAACTACTTAACATACATATTGAATTGGCATTTCATCTGTTACCCATTAGTGCACAGAAAAAAAGAAGAACCAAGGTCCAGATCCACTCAAAAAGATGGTTTATTGAGTGCTTTCATCAGGAAGGATTCTGAGGAAGTTTCCATTAGAGAGATTAAAGCACTCAATAAACAGTATTTTTGAGTGGATTTGGACCTTGGTTCTTTTTTCTGTGGATTATTATTTGGTGTATCTTTAACCTTACCCATTAGTGTAAGTGATCAGCCTTGGTTACATATGTGTTTGAAGGAAAAAATTTATTTTGATAAAGTGATGCCTGTGGGGTGTGCTTTAGCTTTCATCATTTTTGAGATGTTTAGTATGACACTGCACTGAATATGGCAGCAGCAGTCATCAGAGCATCAGGGGGTGCATTGTTTAGATGATTTTATTTGTTGATCAGGGTAGGTGAGCAGGAGGTCATAGAAGCCAAATGTTCTCCTCTTGACCTTTTTAGAGTTGTAGAAGAGCTGTTAGCAATGGACAAGTTGAAGGTTCTTGTTAGAGGTTAAAATTCTTGGGCGTAGATATTGATGCTGCCCTAGGGTTATGTTGCTTATCATTGAAGGGAGATGTTATAGAACTCCTGGGTTTATTGAATTTTGCTTGTAGGGTGATTAAACCAGACAGGACACTTAATTAATACAATGGCTAACTTACAGAGAAGGGAACATTGTAAACACCATTGGGTATGGGTTACGAGAATGGTTAAACAGTATGTAGAAATTTGGTTCAGGTTTTTGTCGGATTTTAAATGGATATCTTTTTGTCAGGATAAGTGGTTTACAGATGTGGCTGGAAGTGCAGGAATGGTGTCAGATTTTAAGAACAAATGGTTTGCAGTGGAATAGCTGGTGTGCTGGCCCATAGCACGTAAGAAGGAATTGGCATTTTTAGAACTGATGCCATTGTGGGCAGTTGAAATAGTTTGTCAGGAGAAGCTTAAAAATAAGAGGGTTGTCTTTCATTCAGATAAGACAGTGGTGCAGGTTTCGGCTCCGAAAAAAGCAAGATCTGTTTTGGTGCAATTGTTATTACATATGTTAATTTTACTTAGTTTTAAGATTAATTTGACATTTTCAACTAGTCATATGCCAGATACATGGAATGTGTTAGCTGATAGTTTGTCTCATTTTCAGTTCAACATGATTCATTGCATGGCTCCAAATGCAGTTCTACAGGCATCAGCATTTCCAGAAGAAGTGTGGAGGACTGGTGGAGTATATCAGGTTGGCTAGCTACACAGTCTTTGTCCAGTTCCATGAGAAGGGCATATAATTCAGACATCTCATCTTTTATGGCTTTTCAATAACAGTTACTACTGGAACAGAGGAGGTGGTCTGTTAGTCTTATGTGTCACTATATGGCATATAGATGAAGTTTGCATATGCTGGCTATTAGTGCTATGGCATGGTTGGTCAGTTTGTACAATCCTGCCAAGAATGTGGGTATTGTGTGTATGCTGAAAGGATGAGAATGAATGAGGATTGCTGGTGATGATAGTGGGTTGGTGCTAAGATTCCATTGGGCTGGTTTTCAAGTTGTTCATAAGCACAGGGAGTGTGCGTTGGTCAGTTTGTATGTACTTTGTAGTTTTTGGGATCAGTGAGTTGTTAGGCTGTTTTTATTGGTTTGATATTTACATTAAACATTCTGCTCTTCTTATATGGTTACACAGATCTGAAGTGGATCAGACGAGGCAGGGGGAATAAGTGGTTTTACAAGTAGATGCGGATAGTTTCTTTGTGTGTCTGGTAAGGTGGGCCTTACTGTGGTCACAAGTGTGTCAGTTGGGAGTGGAAACTTTGTTTTTTCAGGATAATAAGGTAAAGCATTATCAGCTGGGAAGTTTGTTTGGCTTTATGTAAGATGTTGGAATAACAAGGTATTAACCTGAGCACTTTTTTTGCACATTAATTTCAGAAAGGTAGGGCATCAGACTTGGTAGGAGAGGGTAGGTTCAATGAAGTTAAAAAAAAACATATTTCTGTCATACGTTACTAAAGTTTATTAAGTGTAGTTTTATTTGGTATAGTTTAGTGTTCAGCATTTATTTTGATTATTTTGCATGCTGTAGCAGGATTGCAATCCTAGGACATACATTTGTTTAATGGGCAGAAAAGAGGTGTACACCATAACTACAAGGAAGATTCTAGGACTTGATCTGGTGAAATGGGAGGTGTTTAGCATGGTTTTAGAGGGATGTGTTTGCATCAGCTGGTTGGTAAGGTTAAAGGGTTAGGTTTACAGGAAGGTGAGGTGAAGTTAGTACGGCTATATCTATGGAGAAACAATTTGGGCATTGTGCCCAAATGGAGATTAATAGCACAGATAATAAGGAGTTTAGTAATATATAAAAAACACCAATATCCTAAGGTTATCTTCGTTTGGTCCGAACTAATATCGCAATTAGTTTGGCTGCATGCTCATTTTAAGAACATTGAATTAGGTTGATGTTTTGGTAACACAACAACTTGGTCATTCGATATCAGGGTATTACAACATGAGGATTTTGCAGATAGAGATCATGCATGGTTTGCAGCAGATGGTATAAATGTGAGTGAGGTGGGGCTAGTAACTGAAACTTGGCTTAAACTCAGTATAAATGACTCCGAAGTTATATCACCTGGCTATAATCATCAGTAATGACCATATAAAGAGGAAAGGTGGTGGTATTGCTTTAATATTTCCCACCACCTACGACATTTCCCCTTACAGCAAACCAATACCAAAATTCAGCTCAACAGAGCTTCTTATTACTTTCCTTAAAATAACCATTTATAAACAATATGTATTACTGTCCTTTACATTCCTCCTGGTGACAATATAGCTATATTAGAAGATATCCAACACTGGATATTCATAACATTTCCACAAGAACAAATACTACTAGCTAATGTGAATGTCAGTTGGTTGGACATAAACTCCAACTCCCCTACATCTAGCATGAACTTATATGGTTTTACACAACTAATTAATGGCCCCACACATTATACATTACATTCTTTATTAGCCTGGATCCTAGTATCAGATCCTAGCAAATACTCCACCATAGGTACAATATCAGACTCTCTATCAGTGATCATCTCCCACTCTATGCAACCAGACATCATACACATCCAGTTAAACAACATATTTATAAAATAACATCCACCCTTTCCAAGTTTAACCCAGAAATGTTCATTACTACACTATCATCTACTAACTGGGACTTCCTAAAAATCCTCCCCTTAAACAATTCTGTAAACGAATTCAATGCAACTGTTTCTAAATATCCAAAATGGCCTTGTACCTCCTAGAAGGAAGAGACTAAAACAAATCTGGCTATCCAAAAAGAGTAGAATGCTAATACAGGATATAGAAAAAGCATGGAATGAATGGCAGAAATACAAAACACCTCAATATCTTGAAAACTTCAGAATGCTCCACAGCCATACTAAAAAGAAAATAAATAAAAAAAAAAAACTATACTATAATAACTTTTAGAAAAATAGTACACACAACCCTAAAAAAATTGAATATCCATTTAAGAAATCTTACATCCCAGGTAAAAATTCAACCTAAATCCCTTTCTTAATAACTTATCACTTGAAACTGCAATACAGGTCAGCTTTGATTTTATAGCTAGCATAGCATCTCTAACCAAGAATTCTTCATCATCTAATCCTAGACCTGTTCAACAGCCACATATCACCATATCCTCTTTTACCTTCATACCTGTGGCCACATTCTATATAAAACTACTCTTAAACTTAAACCATTCTCATGTTCAGCTAAAAGCAGCATCCAATAGCACTGTCTATCCTGTCTCAATCTTTATAAATAGGTCAGTCCAGGAATGCCACATTCCCTCTCCCTGGAAAAAGTCACAAATTATCCCTCTGCACAAAGGAGGAAATTCAACAGACATTAATAACTTTAGACCTGTAGCAAGCTTATCTCCTCCCACCAAAATACTTGAAAAACTATTCTAAAGCAATTGCTAGACTATATCCTGCAGAAGGAACTCCAATCCTCTGTACAATATGACTTCCATCCTTCCCATAGTACTAGCACTGCCTTTCTAACCTATATAGATACTCTTCCATCCTTCCCATAGTACTAGCACTGCCTTTCTAACCTATATAGATACTGTCAATAAAGTTAGAGATAAAATTTAAACTTGTCTCTTACTTATTTCTAGAGTTGTCTGAAGCCTTGGACAGTTTGTCACAGCAAACTTCTACTTCAAATGCCCCCACTAGGTCTCTCTCAGGCCATCCTTCTGTGGTTCAAAAGCTACCTGATCAATAGATGTCAGTCAATAGAATGGCACTCCATGCTTTCTCCCTACCTCTCAGTTGCCGACAGTGTACCACAAGGCTCTCACCTTTGTCTCCTCCTCTTAAACATTTTCACCAACACCTTGTATACATCCAGACAACAGGCTGCCCTAATACAATATGCAGGTGATTTCACTCTTATTTGCACATCTGTCAACACACTACACCCCCAAAATATTACTCAGGAAGCTTTACCAGCCACTAAAATATGGCTTCATAACTCACAACTCATGCTCAACCCAAAAAAGACCAAACTACTACTTTTTTCCCCAAATCCGTCTCCCATCTAAAAACACAATTTAAAGTCCTCTCTCTTGATAATACAACCAATGAAGTCACTTCTCATAGCAAACTATTAGTGGATGATAATCTTACATTTGACCTGCATAAACAAAATTGCACAAGAGAAACTCATCAAAAACTAAGGATGCTTTACAGAGCCAAAAACTCTCTCACTGACACAACTAAAACTACACTTGCCACTACTTATCTCCTCCCACACTTCTTTATGGTGTTCCCATCCTCACTAAACTCCAGGCTTCACAAAAATTAAAACTTGAATGAAGCTGTAATAAAGTGGCTAAATCTGCAGCAAATACACCTTTCAGAACCCACCTTTGTATAGCACTAAAAAGCCTAAATTGGTTAAAACTGCCTCAACTAACATATGCACAACTTCTTACCACCTATAAAATTATCCAGCATCCATCTACCTGCCCAGCACTAAAAATAACATTGTACACAACTATGTTCCTAGTCAGTCATTGTGAGCCAGTCACCAAAAACTCCTGCCTGTCTACAACCATATCAAATCTGCTGGGCATTGTTCTGTACTAATACAAGGATGCTAAGGCCAGGAACTCCTTACCTGTATTCATCAGGTCAATACCCCCCCTCCCATTTTTCAAAACCACTCTGAAAGAGTTCTTATTTAAAATCTGGCTCTGTTCTTGCTCAAAACCAAGCTAAACTATATCCCTAAATGTAAACAAGTACCTTTTCATTTCTTATAGCTCCATGGTCTCCCTTCTTCACTTACTTCCTTACTTCTATCAATGCCCTGACTTTCCCTCTAAATATACTATAAACCTGTTATTCCCCTCACTTCATATTTGTAATTCCTATTTGTATTAGTCTAGCTTACCTTCAATTTCTCTACAAACTGTCTAAAATGTCTCTAAATATTAAATGTTGTCATATAATTTGTAATGATTCTTAAACAATGTTTTTATATTATATCTAATTTGTTATAATTATTTAAACTGCAGATGTTTTTGTTTTATTTTTGAAGATTGTAAAATTATTGCTCTTCAAATGTTTTGTAATAATTTGAAGCTTTTCTCTCTGGCCCTACACTGAAAATAGACTTCTACCCATTCAGACTTTCCCTGGTAATCAAATATCAATAAATAATTAATTAATTAATTAATAATTTTTTCAATCTGAATTTATATCTGTTGTTACAAGAGTTATTGAAGTAGTTTTACTTTAAGATGGCTAAGGCAAAAAGGGGGAATGGCCTGTGTTGGACAGGCAGGTGGGCAGTTTTAGAGGGGGTCTGTGGAGAAGATCCCTCTATTCCCCCTTTCTTTGTGGAATGCTTTAACTAAAAATTGGAGTGAGCAGTGGCAAACTATTCAGGTTGGTAAGGATTAATATAGTGAGAAGTTTAACACAGGTGTTAAATGTAGTGGCGAGCAGATGAACAGCATAGCTAAGAAGGAGCAAAATGTTAGGGGGCACAATATCATTCTTTAGGGTAATATTGGTGTTTGCATTGCAGTTGCAGTCAAACCTGAACACTCTAGCACTCCATGCAGGGTGTAAACTGTAGCAACCGCTGCTACATTTGTAGTGAGCACTTTACTACAGTTTAAAGGGAAAAGGATTTTTTAAACTAAGCTTGAGTGACATAGAACCCTCTGCATGATATAAACTGTAACAACTAACTGATACATTTGTAGCAAGGAGTTTTCTATGGTTTAATGAGAAATGTTTTATTTTTTCTTAACTAAAAACCTGAGCAATGGATGTGCTGCAGCTACAAGACCATTTTGTTAACGGGTGCTTTTTCAATGAAAATTTAAATGTAATAAGATGTAATTAAATATTTATGATGTTTGTTGGGGTTGAGTTACATGGCTTAGCAAAATATACAGAGCATAAAGAGTAACTGCTATATTTTCTAGACTTTTAAGTAAGTAATAAGTCTGGATTCAGTGAATGCAGTTCTCTGTGGGATGAGTACCAGTTTATTAACCAGCTGATGGCAGGACATCTACATAGGTTAAACAGGATATTGTGGGCAGTCTCATGTGACTGTAGGGTAATAGAGAAGACAGCCACACCCAATTAAGGGATTGGAGTACAAGGCAATGATGTGTTAATGTAGTTATTTGCAAACCTTTTAGTTTTACTGTAGTACTGATCCAGTTTGCCTAGCTGAGAGAACTGTTGGTTAGTCAAGATTCATGAGATATATCGAAGACTAGGGAGTAGGTTTGAGCTATGGCCTTATGTTCATGTGCTGATACAAAAGATTTTACTTTATAATGAAGACCCAGTTTATGGTTGTTTTTCTAAAATACATATTGGATGAGCTGATCAAATTTTAATCTATAATTAATTAGTCTACCCAATGCTTTTCTATTTTGCACTAGACCAATTCTTGTGTTACTGACTGATAATATTTTCAAGTCACAATAGTTTGATTTTCTATATTGAAGGTGAAAAGACTATTAGTTTAGTTTTCTTTGTATATCTTTGGATTTAGGAGTAGTTTAGATTGCTTGAGCCAGTTTTCATTTTTTGTAAAGGAATGCAGTAGGTCATCTTGGAGCTGTTTGAATGAAGACTGCACTTATTAGCACTGAATCATTTGCATATTGGATTGTATTTGCTGAGTGGGAGGTTGTATGCATTTTACTTTCTAAATGGATTAAAGAGTAATGGTCCTAATGTGCCCTAATTTTGAACCTTGTGGCACAGCCAGTGTTGTTTGCTGAGGAGATGGCAGCTCATCTGCCCTGTGTGTTTGGTGGCTAAGGTAACTTTTACACTGATTGTAGTGTTTGTGAGGTCCAGTTCCTAGAGTCGAAGTAACAGTATGGGATGTGAGGCTGTACCAAATGCTTTGGACAAGACTAAAACTCAGGAAGTACCCACTTTACCTTTATCTTGACTTTCATGAATATACATATATATATATATATATATATATATATATATATATATATATATATATATATATATATATATATATATATATATATATATATATATATCCTGGAAGTTAATAATCATGTCTGTAAACTAATGGCCTGGTCTAAATCCATGTTATGCTGTGGAAAGTAATTTGTTGTCCTTTGTAGCTGATCAACCATAGGTAAACACATTTTTCCATTATTTCATATAGAAGGGACAATATGGCTATCAATCTATAGAATGCTGGTTCAAGAGACGTGCCATTTTTATATAATGCAGTAATGTGGAAGTGTTTGCAGAATTTTGGGACTATAGTTTTTAGGACAGTAGAAATTAAGATGGTGGGCTGAGCAGTTCGGATTTAGATCAGGATGTAGTACAACTGAAAGGGGTTCCCAGATGCATTGGGTTTGCATTAGGGTTCAGCTCTGCACACACTGCTATTTATACTGGTGATGGACGACATTAGCAAACAGGTAAGCCAGAACAGCTTAACAAAGCTGCTGTATGCAGATGATGTGGCATTACAAGCAGACTCTGAACAAGAACTGCAGGAAATAATACTGAAATGGAGGTGGTTGAGAATAAGGAGATTCTGAATGAGTTCAATGCTACAGTCAGAGGGACAGCAGTCAACTGGCACAAAGGCACAGAATATCAAGGGTCATGTGTGAAAGAAGAATCCCAAAGAAGCTGAGAAGGTGTAAAAACTGTGCGATCCGTACAACTGTATGGTGCAGAACCCTGGCCATTGAAGACAAAGCAGTTGAAGAAGATAGATATGAAGGAAAATGAAGGACATGAAGAGCCTCAGATGGGTGGTAGGATGTGCACTGTGGAACACACAAAGAAATGAGGATATCGGAACAGAAGCCCAAGTAGCTCCAATTCAGAGGAGGTCAAAGAGAACAGATTACAGTGGTTTGAGCACACGTGAAGGAAAGCAAAAGACAATCTGGTGAAAAAGGTTTGGGACAGACAGGAAGGGGGCATGTGGTAATGAGGGCATCAGATGGATTGTGTGAGAGAAGACTTGCAACAGTCAGTTCTCAAAGCCCTGTCCAAGGCAAAGAAAATGGCCTCTATGGGACCAGATGACATTCATGGCTGTCTTATAGGCTAAAACATGAACTAACATCACCACTAAGTACCCTTTTCAATCTTAGCCTAACCACAGACTTTGTTCCTGTGGAATGGAGGACAGCTACAGTTATTCCCCTCCACAAAGGTAGCCTAGCAACAGACCTGGGGAATTACAGACCCATAAGCCTGACCAGCCTCATCTGTAAGGCCATGGAACATATAATTATGGACCTCATAAATAAAAGCATAGGTGACCTCAAACCTTGGATCCTACCCAATTCTGCATCATGAAGGGCAGATCCTGCTTGTTAAATCTGGTGGATTTCTTTGAAAGTGTGACCATGGCCATTGATCAGGGAAAATCTGTACACACACCATACCGCGACTTGGCAAAGGCTTTTGATACAATCCCACATTCAGGCATTATGAATAAACTTAGCAAACTGAATGTATATCCCTTCCTTGTAAGATGGGTTACCAACTGGCTCACAAACCAGCCACACACTATCAAAGTGGGTGACTCCACATCAACAAGCAGACCTGTTACCAGCGGGGTGCCTCAGGGGTACTGGGCCACCTACTGTTTGGTATATACTTCTCATAAGGTCAGGTCAAAATAAAGCATCATGGCTGACTAAGTTTGCATATTACTGCATGTAATTACTGAATCCCCAAATTATGTCAGTATACTCCAGGAGCATCTCACACAGACCAATAAGTAGTATGTAAGTCACAGTCTCAAACCAAATGCAAAGAAATGCATCATCATTCCCTTCAGCACAAACAATGTCCATTCACACTATCAAATCAACAACAATACTCTAAGTACCCATAAACTGGTAAGGGATCACAGGTTGATCGTAACCTTAACTTCGACCACCCCATATCTACCCTTGTAAAGAAAGCTTTCCACATAGCTCACTTGATTAGTAAAGGCATCACCTTGAGAGCTAAAGAAGTTATAACCCCCCTATACTTGGCACTTAGCTGACTTATAATTGAATATAATGCCCCATTTGTCATATACAGTACTAAGGAGCTGCAGCAATTGGAGAGACCTTAAAGGTTTCTAACAAAGTATATTAAGGGCCGCCAGCATGTGCCTTACACGGACCAACTAAAGTCCCTGTCACTATACTCCCAGTGACTGCCACGTCTTTGGAATAGGCTACCAATTCATGTGAAACACGGCACCTCTATGATACTGTTTAAGAGGAACCTGAGTGAGTGGATGGAGCACCATAAATTCTTATTGGGGATAGTGCCCACAAACCACCTAAACATGGGCAGTCATCACTAAATGCAATCTTAGCTACTGACTAGTACTTCTACAATATTACATTTGGTTTAATCTGCTAGGCTTAAAATGACCTCCAGGTCAATATCCTAGTAATCTCCTATGATCCTATGATCCTATGACTATTGTAGAAAGTAGGAGAATGGCACTGAATCAAGAGAAATAGTGACAGTTGAAACAACACCCCAACACCATGTCAAAAATGCGATAGTTGATGATTATGATGGTGATGATAAGTTTTCAGCAGAGAGAAATTTATAAGTATAAATACAGAGTAAGCAATGGCTTCTGCAGCTGTTTTCAAATATTCTACTGTTTGCTGCATGAGAGGTGGGTTTAAGTTTTTAATAAGTTGTGTTTATTGAGTTTGTACGAACGGTAGTAAGTGAGAAGGTAGCAGTGATACTGTTAATGTCGCTTACTGACAGGGGCATTGGGTTTATTAAGAGAGTTAGCAGCATTTATGTAGCATGAATTAAATTTGCAAGCCATGTGACTGTTTCAACTGTGAATGGGCAGGATTGTGATTTTGAGTCAGGCTGTATAACTGTATTGATTGTTAATGTGACGATGTGAGGTATTGCCAGCTATGCCAGGAGAAGTAGGGCAGTAGATGTGTAACATATGCTAGCACAGGTAGTTCATAAAGAATTATATGTTATTTGAATATCAGACTGATTTGTACAGATGCTTGTGCTGAAAATGAAAATGGATTTGTAAAGGTGCTTGTGTAAAAAATGTACCAACAGTGGGTCCCAAGTGTATTGCAACTGAATTAAACATATATATATATATATATATATATATATATATATATATATATGTGTGTGTGTGTGTGTGTGTGTGTGTGTGTGTGTGTGTGTGTGCTAACAGAGGATACTGAAAGTGAAGAGGTTAAGGTCAGCTCCAGCTAACTTTGGAAAATAGTAAGAAATTAAATTACTGGGCCTAGGCCATAAAGATGTTATTTCACAGTTTTCATTGAAGCCAGAGACACACTGCCTATAAAAATCATGCTTTGTAAGAGGAGCAGAAATTTGTAATTGTTTTATGACTTCCAGAAGCTTCACCAGATCTGAGCAATGCTCTTGTGTGTCTATTATTGACATGTACATGATAACTCCTGGCAGTTTCTAGCAATGGAGAGTTACATGGCAACCAGAAGTTAGATGACCAGATGTATGTGATATAATTCTGTACAGAAATAATGTTTTAATATTAGGTGAGACGGAAGTCTCAAGGCAGTCTGCTTCTTGGAACATGACATAGAAGGATCCCTCACTTACTTCATCTTGCCTTGCTCTTTTAAGTAAGTAGGAGCAGCAATTCTCTAGATCAGTCAGGAAAATATAGTGAGAATAGTTAAATATTGTTTTTCTGTAAATGTGTGAATCTTTCCAGCTGTGTTAGTTTGAATATTTCTTGTGACTGAAACTCTGGTGTTTACTTTAAATAGATATTTCGTATTTTCATGCTCTTTTATTAATTATCATTAAAAATATTTAAACTTTTCATTGTGGCTGGTCCTTTAGAGAATATTTTAACCTTTGAGAGTACTTATATCTATTGGCAACACTGCAGCCACTCCAGAAGCCTAGCTGTTAGGTCACTATTACCATTTGTATTAATATTAATTTCACTGAGTATAACTGGGTACCCCTGCAAGAGCCTTAGGTATCTGGCTTTGTAGCATCTGGTAGCAGTGATAACTACCTTATAGTCTGGGCAGAAGGGAACACAGCTGGTAAATCTGTGCCAGGCTTTCCCAGGTGTGTGTGTGTGTGTGTGTGTGTGTGTGTGTGTGTGTGTGTGTGTGTGTGTGTGTGTGTGTGTGTGTGTGTGTGTGTGTGTGAAAATCCAATCTCACAGTGTGTGTGTATGTCAGCTACTTGGAGCAGGGACACAAAACACTGGCTTCACAGAAGAGGGTGCTGGAGGACTTGGCTTGGACACTCAGCTGAGTACTTAACACTATAGCTGTGCTAGTGGGGATCCTTATTGGGGCCCTGGAGGGAGACAGATATAAAGAAATCTAGACCCCAGACTGACTCTGCTCTCTGTGTACTCTTAAGAGAAATTGTGCTTGATGCAGAGAGGTCTGCATCTCAAAATACTGAGTGTATCCATTTGTATTCCAAATGAATGTCTGTCTCCAATGTCAGTGGTAAGGATTCAAGATCCTTGATTATTGACCCAGAGTGGAGACATCACAGTTGACTAAAACTGTTTTTGACTTTTACTGTGGGTTTCCTAACCTTTAGGATGCTGTTTTTTAGGTTTTACAAGTACCAATATTGTTGCAGATTGTTGATTGTGTTGTTATTTTTTCCCTAAATGCCATTCTTCTAGTTTATCTCTGTGGTGCATTAACTTTTTATATTTGGTGTAAGCCATGGTAAAGGCTTTGGTATGTCTCTTTTCCAATGTGCCATCTAAAGGCAATGCTTTAATGTTTTCCATTGTCTATGAGTAAGGAAAGACAAGACAGTTTCTTTATCAAATTTAGTATTTTTTTAATTTTATGTAGTTGTATTGTTTTTTATTTAAAACATGATTTATTTTATTCATCTATTATATTACAGTTCAACTTTTGTTACATGTTGTAATCATTTTCAAAATTTCAATAAAATATTTTTAAGCAAAAAAATTAAGTTGTATTTCTGACCATTTTGTATTGAATGTTTATGTGACTTGTGTTATGTGTCTATATGATGAAGACTGGACTATGAACATTATTGTATCAGGCATGCTTCTTACATGGATAATTTTCTTGGGATCTGCTGTCAGTATCCAGTCCAAAATGGCTACTTTTCCAGGAACTTTATCTGTCGTTGTGCTCTTATGTATTAGATGTATTAATCCATATAGCTTGATAGTGGTGTGACTAGCTTTATGTATACGCATGGGTCAATCAGTATTAAGGTGACCTCGAATTATAGATTCAAGTGGTATATTTGTACGTGGCAAGGATAACGTCCTCAGACGATTTGTCTGCACTAGGCGTTACATAAAGTGCTGCTATGTATATTGATTTGTATGGAGTGATCTTAGTTAGGGAATAGGGATGTATTTAATAGATCTGGACTCTGCAACCATGCTTAAATCCATCACATAGATCATCAATAAGGGGACTATTTGAATGTCTTCATAAAAGCAGCAGTCCAGTTACTTAATCATGCTGTAATACAGTTGTGAGAAATAATGCAAGTATTACAAACTCTGCTGATGATGCCAGTCTTAGATTTATATTAAGTATGTTTTGCCTAAATGCATGGATGGCTGTCACTAGGCAGATAAGTGGTCACAAAATACAGTACCAGCATAAAATAAAATGATCACATTGCAAAAAAGAGCAAATATGATCGGATTTTAAACCTACTTATTAACAGTCAAAGTGAAGAACGCACAAGTAATACAATACAACTATAAATAGTAAGACTATGCCTATGACTTAGGCACACAGCAGTTTTAACTTTCTGTAATTTACACATTCTGGAAGAAAGTACAATGTTAACTGCCATTATTTGGGTAAGAGTATCAAGTACTAACTGGTTTTGGGTACCTGATGTATGCATATCTCAGACATTACTCTATTTGTTTATGTGGATTTACCAAATTTGAGGGCAATACTAATCTTAATTCTGTTTATGTAACATTTCAGTCTAGATTAATTGTTTGTGCTTCTCAAAGTTATTGGGCATATTACTCTTTCTAAAATTCCGAATATGCATTCTTTTCTAGGTTTATTATCATTTACATTGTCCACTTCTACACACAGTATGATTCAAACTGATTTAGTATTTTTTGCTATCCAGTGTCTAGCTTTGATTACTGGATATAAGTCCCTTAATAAAATATTTGTATGTTTGTACTTTAGATCAGCAAATTGTTCCTTTTTCCTGTAGTGTATATAAGTTACTCTTAGGCCACAAGGCTGTTCTAAGGTCATTTGTGTTTTGTGGTCAATCAAACGTTTGTTCTCTTTGTAGCAGTAATGTTACAGAATCAGTGAAAATAATTTATCTTCTTCATGTGTCTACATACAGTTTCTATTCAGTCTTTTAAACATGATAAATAGGTTGCCTGAGTTTATACCTAAGGGTGGTGTTCACAGTCTTGTGTTTTGGGCTTTCATAGCAATAATCTGTGAAATGTGTCGCTACATCTATATGCAGATACAGTCAGCTGAGGTTATGCACACTGGCTAAGAAAATGTACAGGAATTTTGATAAACATGTCTATTCATGGTAAACGCATAAAGCACCTGAAAATCAGTTACATGCATAAGGTGTCATATATGTTTGCATATTACTGCAATTCACAGAGATAAACTTAAAAAGGCCTCATCTGCATACAAAACACATAAAGGACCCTGAATTTATGTGAGTATATATAACAGCACCATGGTAACTTGGGATTACTTGAGTTAGGCAGCAGATTGCTTAGGAAACTGCAAACATTTTAACGTGAGAAAAAAATAATAGAAATATTGGAAATTTCTATGAAACAGTTCAAAATGAGGTAAGATTATTGAGTTCACTTCAAGGAATATTTGTTTTATTGATATGATGGAAATATTGCATTGGGTTTGATGAATACTATAAGCTGTCATTTACAAATGTGAAATCATTACAGCAGCAGGGAAAATGAATAATGATCAGAGAGAAAATCCTTTACCTTAGTGTCCTTTAGTGATTTGTGCATACATGGTAGAAATGCAGTAATTTAAATCTGAAATACTGAAGTGGCAAGGCTGTTTTGCTGGTTCAACATGTGTCTTTACTGGCAGATTCCTGAGTGTCACTGATAAATGACAATCATCAGCATTACAATAATAAGAATGTGGTAAAGACTAATGCTAACTACTGCTTTTGTAATGTCTGCATGGGGTAATAGTATCACTGAACACTGTAAAGAAACCTAAAGGACAGAGTATGTCTCTCGTGTAGAAATGAGTTATGGAAGTTATCTACTCTATCATCCTGCTATACTTGCTGTTAAACACCTCTATAACATGTATATATTAATGTAGCCTGTGAATGTTGGCAAATACACTCTTTGGTTAACTCACTATCTTATATGTACTATACTTCTATATGAAGTATAAAGATTGTGTACTCTATATTTTGTTTAATTGAACCTTTTGCTTAACATGACTTTCTCTTGTTAATGATTTTACTGTGCTGGAGCTTTTCTCCCAGGGCCTCCACTGAAAATGGACATATATCCAGTTGGACTCTCCCGGTTAACAAATGTAAAATAAATAAATAAATAAATAAAATAATGAAAGGGTAGATGCTTTAACAAAATGTGTTCTTTGCTGTTGTGAATGTATTCATGATAGTGCAAACACTACTTAACTGCAACTTTACTTGTCTGAACTCTGCTTGTGTAAATAACTACGGGGCTTGTGTCACATAACTTGTTTTTCTGAGGATGATGGTTATGCTTTCATTGTTGTGTTGACATGATTTTATTAAAAGTTTTTGTGTAATACAGTGGCATCTTATGTGCAGTAATGATACAGAACAAGGGATAAAGGCAGATAAAGGACTACTTAAATCATTTTTACTGGGTCAGCAATTGAATTGCAAAGTAGATATCATAGGTGTGAGTCCAATTTTTACAACAAATGTGTGGACGGCACTGAACTTTGACAATGAATCACAAGTAGGCCAGAGGATGCGTCATTAACATACACTGGGTTACATCATTTCTCATTTACATCTCATTATGAGTTTATTTGCTTATACTTATTTGTGGCCATCCCTCCTTAATGTAAGTGACTTCCATGAATCTCATCTTAACTGAGCTCATTCTTAGATAGTACGGGTGCTGTAACACGTTTGCGCAATGACTATGAATACCGCCCTAACTCTTGAATGTTGCCATATAGATAGCATTTCACAGTATCCAGCAATGAAATGGAATTAAATTCTGTTCCTCATTCAATATGGCTTTTTCAAAATTCTGTTAATTGTTCTTTTAGTCAGTGTGTCAGTTCATAAAGTTTAGATAAATATGACAGCAACCACTAGATTGTTTGGCAATTTACTTATGTTGCCTGCAAATGAAATATTTGTAAAGTTATGATGTGCTTACATTAGTTATAGCTGTTACTGTTTTTTCCAGGATGATAAGTTACTTAATATGTATACACGCTTTAGCTCTGAATCCCATATTTATGGGAATATCATTTGTAATAAAATGAAATAGTGTAAAGAAATGCATTTGCATTGCCCATTTTAAAATGTTTTGCTGATGCTCAATTCTAGGTTGACTAGACTAAGTGTACATTAAGTCTACATGTTCTGTATTCAAGAACATCCCTACCACATTTTTTGCACTGTCCATTCACTCAAACATAGTCTTCCCATTGTGGCAAACTTTATGAATCCCCCTCAGCATTTAAGGCTGCAAGAAAATCAGTACGAAAACTAAGATTAGAAGGAAGAAGGTGGGAGTTATGCTTGCATTGTCTATGTGCTCAGAACAGTCCCTACTTAGTGTATACTTAGAGCAAGCATTCATCTTTGTGAGAAAAAATTTACTTAAAATTACATCCGACCATTTTCTCACACTGTTGGTAGCCAGTTATTGTAGGATTGTTCTTGCTAATCAAAATTACATTCCTAGGATTCCATGGGTATAAACTCATGTCCATAGATTGTTTTCCTTGATATTTAATTTTGATTCTGAAAGTCAGTTTTGGATGCCAGTTTTTTTTTTGTTTGTTTTATAGTAGTAGTAATAGTAGTTTTAGTAGTTCTTGTAGTAGTAGTAGCAGCAGTAGTAGTAAAAACAGTAGTTTTAGGAGTAATTGTACTGGCAGTAGTAGCAGTAGTAGTAATAAGAGTAGTTGTAGTATTAGCAGTAGTACTTGCAGTAGTAGTAGAAGTGGTAGTAGTAGTGGTAATAGTAGTAGTAGCAGAAGCGGTAGTAATAGTAGTAGCAGTAGTAGTAATAAGAGTAGTTGTAGTATTAGCAGTAGTAGTTGCATTAGTAGTAGAAGTGGTAGTAGTAGTGGTAATAGTAGTAGTAGCTGAGTGGTAGTAATAGTAGTAGCAGTAGTAGTAATAAGAGTAGTTGTAGTATTAGCATTAGCAGTTGCATTAGTAGTAGAAGTGGTAGTAGTAGTGGTAATAGTAGTAGTAGCTGAGTGGTAGTAATAGTAGTAGCAGTAGTAGTAATAAAAGTGGTGTAGTATTAGCAGTAGTAGTAGTTGCAATAGTAGTAGAAATGGCAGTAGTAGTGGTAATAGCAGTAGTAGCAGAAGCATTAGTAATAGTATTAGCAGTAGTAGCAGCATAATAGCAGAAGTAGTAGTAGTATTAGCAGTATTACTAGGAGTAGTTGTTGCAGTAGTGATAGTGTACTAGCAGTAATAGCAGCAGTAATAATTTTAGAAGTAGACGAGCAGGGCTTGTAGATCCTCGTAACATTCTAACTAACACTTTTTTTCTCTCTAGGATATCTGCTTGCATACAACTGCCCTAATCTCACACACTTGCCAGTTAAGTTTTTGGTTCTCTATTTTTATTACAGGAGTATCATAAATACATAAATATATTGGTTCTATAGCATTTAATAGTTTAAATTACTTTGTCATTTTAAAAGGATTAAGTTATTAAATTACACTGCATTTGTCTGAGCCATGCTGAAAAGTTAGTCATAAATTCTTGGACATGATACATGGTTCAACCTGTGAAACCCTGAATTTATACAGGGATAATACAAGGTTAAAGAAGGTAGTGGAAACAATGAAATGGAAATATTAAACCACACTTTTACCATAAAGTACATTATATAATTAGACAACTACAGGAAAATCTTTAAATTGAAATATAATCTACATAATGATTTAACTAAGAGCAATACATTTTTGTTAAGCTAATCACAAAAAGAGTGAACTTAAATAAGCCTAGCCATGTGCTTTTAGGTTTTATTGAGCTTCTGACCCCAGCTAGTTATCCAAAATCTTTTAGGTTCTCATTTCTCTTAAGTATCATTTCTAGAATAACTACACTTTCTAACATTAATGTAATTGCCAGGCTAGCTTTCATGGCTTTCATCATGTGCATCAGAGCTAGATCTGAGGATGCCTTGTATGCCAGGCATAGATTTCTTCTCAGTAACCTTTAGGAGACAGAGTATAGAGACAGGGCTTTGAGACAATCCATGTACACATGATGATCCATATAGGACAATGTATTTATACCCTGGATTCTTCCGGTAAAGAACCTTTGTGGGCCAACTGTTAGATTTCTCTGGTCAGTTAAATAAAGAAGGGGCATTATACTCAATGATGGCTCTGATAAGGGCTGTATAAAATGGCACTATGACTTCCTTGGATCTGGATATCATGTCCTTAATTATAAGTTGGGCAACATAAAATTATTTTCTTACTACCTTGGCCACATGTGGGTCAAAGGCCAGATTACTGTCTACATATGTATGTTCTCAGATCCTTGACTACTAGGTAAACTTTTAAGGATGTCTTATCAATGGAGTAATTAGGCTGAGTGGCAGTTTTCCCAAAAGACACTATAATGCATTTCTTGGCATTGAGTTTTAGTCCATGACTTTGGCAGCAGTCATTTGTCTATGTTAGACCCTCTTGTAAAATGTTTGTGTCATGGGGGAATCTATGATAGCTCCCAATTTGCAGTCACCTGTGAACGTGGTCAACCAAAGACCCTTGACATTAGGAATGATCACAGTATGGAGCTCAGAGGTACCCCACTGGTGACAAGTCTCTTAGTGTAGGTGATATCACCAATCCTGACTTCCTGGGTCCTGCCTGTGTGCCAACTTGAAATCCAGCAAATTACATAAGGGTGTATGACCAGTTCCAGTGAGTTTGTCAACTACACCCAAGTGTGGTATTGGATCAAAAGCCTTAGCCATTATATATATAAAAAAGGGAGATTTTTAAGTGAAATACAACCTCTAGTAGTTTTTAGTTGAATCTAGAACAGAAGCAGCTGTTAAAATGGGATAAATTGGGTATATAAAATGTTGCAAGATAACTGTAAGAATCAATCAGAGGTGTTTAGAAAAGATTGGGAAGAAAGACTGGAAAAGCAATTTACAAGAAAATAGTGGGAAGACATACGTATGGCTCCAAAATATGCAACCACATCTAAAAGGTTTATGATCTTTGCTTGGAAGTGTTTACATGGGTATTTTTATATGCCAAGCAGACTTCAAATACTTTTTCCTCAAGTAGATAGCAAATGTTGGAGGTGTGATGGAGAATAAAGATGCAACTGGGAACATATGTTTTGGAAATGTAATGAGTTGGCAAATTTTAAAAATTCCCCACAGAGTAGTAAAAAGAAATGCTGCATACTGTTTCCCTACAGTTGTTTTTGACCACCCATCTTTAACACATATTCTCTAATTAAAGCTTTAGTAATATGCCTGTCATACTCTTCACTTTTGCTCTATTTCAGTGTTTCATTTACAGTTAATTTGCCTTTACAGTTCTTTACGTGTCTTACAGAAGAGCAGAACTTTGTTAATATTAAAAGAGCATGTGGTTGGATAAATCTGTCTTGTTAGGTACAGTGTTTAACTTTTTAATCTTCAACATGAGATTCATCATTTGTGTATGGCTCCTCTAGGTGTGTGCTTTTTGGTTGCTTCTCATATGAGATAACCAGCTTTAGTGATAGCATATAAAGTAAGGGGGGTGTGTGGGGGTGAAGCCCCTTACATATCTTAGTTATTTATTGCACTTGTAAGTACCACTATGTATAGTTTAAAATGTTTATAATATGTGGGAGGCTACACCCCCCACACCCCCAATATGGGGGGCTGTGCCCCTCTCCCCCCTTACTTTATATACTAACTCCAGTGTCATACTACAGTGGGGAAAAAGCCATTTATGACTTTCAATGAAATGAGTTTCAAAGAAATTAGTTTTCAGTGAAGTGGTCCTAGTAATTTCATTTTCAATCAAGTGAGTTTTCAATCAACCGTAGTAGACCCATATATATATATATATATATATATATATATATATATATATATATATATATATTTATTTATTTATTTATTTATTTATTTATTCTGAACAACCACCTTTAACAGCCAAGTATGTATCCTGTCAGATTTATGCATATATTTCTCTTACAGAGTACTGTATCACAAATATTGGGTGAAATGGATGTACGTAAGGAAATTATTTTTTTGAGCTGGCATACAGGATCTAGACATATTAGGCCTTATTACATTTAATTCTGTTGACTACCAAAAAAGCAATTACTAGAAAAAGGAAATCAAAGTCTACACCAACTGTATTTGAGGTATTGAATATTGTAAAATAGATAAAAGAACTGGGTAAGGGATATTTAGAAACGGAAAGGAGCACATTACATAGAATTAAATGGAAATTATGGGAACAGTACATGCATAATATTCAGGAGAAGGAAGAATCAGGTTTAAGGGAAGGCCGGAATTCAGCAATTTTCTGTAATGTTGGACTGATAATACAAGCAAAGAAAATATATGTGATGGATGTTGTATTTAAATGGAAAAAATGTTAAAATAGTTTGGCTACTTTTCTGTTACTATATGTTTGCCTGTGTCTTAAGTGACAATTTAATAAAGGTGTTAAAAAAAATCACAGTGTTTTTGGTGGGGGCAGCAAGTGAACACACACACACAAAGTGGTTAGATTTCCCTGGGGGAGGCTGAGAAAACAACTGCAAGTGCTCCCTGTGGGTGAGCACTGATGACAGCTCCTTGCAGAAGTGAGGAGTGGGTCAGGAAAGTCCCCCCCATATCTCCCAGCTACAGGATGTTAGCGGGAATGTGAGGAAGTGTGGGGACAGCAGCAGAAATAACACTTCTAGCAGTAGTGTGACAAAGACACAAGATGTTTTGATCTTCTTGCTAACTCCACACTTCATTTTCAGCCAGTCCAGCAGAGTCCAGAAGGGGTAGGCAGACACTACAATTGATGTGATACACTGTAATGAGTAATGATCAGTTATGGTAAACAAAAACAAAAAAAATGACATACAGCAAACAGAATACCATTTTAAACAATTACAATTACTCACACAGTAGTCATAGTATATCTATAACATCAGCAGACAGAATTAACAATTTTTAACAGTTTTTAAGCAGTTGCAATTACAGCCATGGTGGTGCAGTGCTTAGCATTGTCACCTCATAGCAAGAGGTTCTCCTGTTTGATTTTTGGCTGGCGTGCCTTCTGTGCGGGGTATGTATGTCTTCCTTGCGGTCGGTTGGGTTTCCTCTGGGTCCTCTGTTTTCCTCCCACATTCCAAAGACATGCAATAGGAGGACTGGACACGCTAAATTGCCCGTAGGTGTGACTGCATGTGTGAGTGAGCGGTACGGATGAACTATCATGGCAGGGCTAGCCATCAGGTGGTGTAAACCTTGGCTCTAGATGATTGCCACTGTTGAAGTGACACCCTGACCCCGTATGCAAAAATGAGAAAAAGGGGTAAAGGATGGATGGATGGATGGATGGATGGATGGATGGATAGATACAATTAATGTATGCTACATATAGAACTTCAGCAGAGGAGTTGGATTTTAAGTGCCGTATGTGATTCCATTGTTTAGGAATTACATACATTTTACTCCTTAGAATAAAAAAGAATTTAATTATAAGTGAAATTTAGAGAGTGTAACAGATATTATAGTGTAGCCCAGATTTTTCGGGAAGAACAGAGAAGAAATGCTCGGTGAAGTGTAGTTTGTTTGTCAGGTAGTCCTGCTACAAGTAATGTGGTTCTGCTTTCCAAAGCTAGCCATTTGCGACAGAGCAATGTATCATAGTCAAAGTCTATATACATAGTCAGACCCATGTTCTTTTGCTGAATAGCTTCATTGATTGAATTATTATGATTCAAACAAGACTGCCATTTTTGATAGCTGTGCAAACAGTTCTCAGTAGCAAAAAAGTAATGTTGTACTACTAATGCTATTAATGTAAGAGCTAACCTTCATGGTTTGCCACCTGTTCTCTGACAATGATATTACATGGGCTTATAGAACTAAACCAAGTAATGGATATTACTTTTAAAATTAAAACAGATAACAGATGTCTGACAGTTATTGCAGATGATTAAGGCTATGGGCTGTTAACATGTTTTTTTAATCCAATGCTTTATTTCCTCAGCAGTCACTATCCCACCATGTGACTCTGTGCAAGTTATTTAACCAGACAGCACTTTAAAGCAATTTAAAACTTGGACTAGGCTATCCAGTGGCCTCCTGGACAGCATGCTTAGTAAAAACCTATTGTATATGATCACCTGATTTGATAAGAAAGGCATCTTACCTCAGTATTTTGTTTGTCCTGATAAAACTTATCATATCCTGCCCTGTAAGTATAGTTAACAGTAAAGAAGAAAAAAAAAAAAACATTACTCTCAAGTTATTTGTAGGATGCTGCTGGACTACAACTAACATTATGTTGCTTCTTAATCCAATAAATTCCTTTCTTATTAAGATATAAATGATTTTTACTCATAGTTTGATTTGAAAAACTCAGTTCTTTTCTCTTCAGGTTTCTTCAGTAAGTGTGTGATTAACTGCTTGATATTTATATTACATCTTTGTAAATCCTTTCTTCTATGAGATATACTTTATCATTTTGTATTATACCATAAACCAAACAAAAACTTATACATATTACTGGAGACGAGTTAAAAAAATGATCACATTCTTGGTGTGCAAGGAGATTTTTACTGTTGCCTGCAATGTTTACATGGCAGTATGCTAGAATGAGCTAGGAATTATGCTAGTTTTATTATGACCAGTGTGGTTTATGCACGAGGTTTAAGGCTAAGTGTTTAAATAATATCAAAGTAGAGGAATGCAATAACACCCTTGAACCTAACTGACCTATTCTTGTTATGTATTTGGCTTCTTCCAAAACTCTTTTATTGCTTTAAAGAACCACTCTAGGTTTCTAGGTGCTGTCTAATGCTGGAATTTAAGTTACAAATCTTTCTTTATTCTGGTGAGCACACTACCCTAGAGATAATAATTTCTTTCTTTCCTTTTTAAAAACCTTAGTTTTGATGGTACCACTATTGGCTACTGCTAGCAGCTGTTAAACTTGTTGTAACTTAGGAACATTTATTAACTTTGTAAAGCAACTCCAATGTTTTCAAGTGGAACATTTTGCCAGCAGTAATGTAATACTTTCCACCAAGGGAATATCATTCTGGATCACTGAAATATCTTATTTGAGTTCTACATTATGTAAGTCAGTCAAACAGCAGTAAAGAAAATAATTTTACCTTTGTATGGTGTGTTACGCCAGATCTTTTGCAAAATGTCATTGTGTGGCACTGGCAATGGGCATTTTGCTTACTACACAAATGACACCACAATAACACAACAATAACAAGTATTTTATTTTCACTATTCTTACCTATTTTTTCATTTGCACAGACTAGAACACCCTTTGACTGAGACATCATACAAGAAGAAAAGTGTGTGATTTCAGCCTTTTAAAATAATGTAGGATTCATTTTAAAAGGATGTCAGAAATGGCTGCAAAGGTTCTCAACAATTTATTGCAGAAGTTTAATCAAATAGTACATTCTATATATTCCTAGACATTCTTTTTCTGTCAATAGAATGTTTCATTTGTGAAATGTGAATATCTAGTCCTGTTTAGTGCCTTATTTCTAGAAACAACTATGTTTCATGACACATTTAAAACTCTTTTCAAAAAGCTGGAATTAACTGTGACATATATTCCAAAGTTTTAAGATATAAAACATAAATTCATGTATTGAAATGAATGATTTAATTATGCATTAGTACTACTGAATCCAAGAAACTTAGTAATTACAGCAGGAATAAAACCAGACATTAATAACTGAATACAACATGGGCATTTGAAAATACCTTTTCCTTGTGTTATAGCAGGTGTTATGACCAATCTGTACAAAGTCTAATTCAAGTTGTATGGTATTAAAAATCTATCCTGAGTCAGCCAGTAATGTAACTTTCTTTCCCCTGCTGGGGTGTGGATTTAAGAGACTTACCAGAAGGCAACAATAGGGAGGCGAGTCAGAGAAACCCTCATTATTGACATATGATTAAAACAATATTAGTTGTGTGTGATGTCACTGTGCCTCCTCCCCCTCAGCTAAGGACATATCAAATGTGCTGCTTTTTCACAGAAAGAGAAGCTCACTGAACTGAAACAACCTGGGTCTGTCCATGAGAATCCCACTGTAGGAGACAACATGAATCCAAGGCTAGTCTTCCTTCTCTTTTGTGGAGTTATAATTCCAGAACTGGGGAACACACAGTTATTTCTGAGAGGCAAGTAACATATATTGTACTTTAAATGCTGTCTTTCAAAAGTGAAAACACATGAGTGCTGCAAGCTCATTCAGTAACTCAGATGTATGGAAACAAAAACAAAATTCTTGAGGTTTAGTTCATGGAAATCAGGATACAATGATACCTGAATACAGAGTAAATATTAAACAGAATACTCTGAGAAGAAGTAAAACAAACTGCTGCAGAAATACTCAATGGTCTTAAAATGAAAAATAGCATTTTGATTGTCAGAGCTGCAATTGTATCTATCTTCATTTGCATTTAAAATATATGCACACATGCTATTTAAATGCACGGTAAAAACATGAGTAAAGTGTCATATTAGCCTTTCTTTCTGCAATCTGATACATTTTAAAATGTACTGGCATGAGTATCGGTGTGTGCAATAACAAATGAGCATGAATCTATGTTTATTTTCTTTGAATTTTGCTTGTTGGCCATTTGAATTCTAGTGGGAGTTTTCCGTTTAGTGAAAGTTTGTCATTCTGCAAATTTGTAGCATTGCTTCATAGATAATAGTGTGCAAGCATGTAAGCACAATAAAGTTTATGAAGTCACAGCTGCATAGATACAGTTAGGCAGGCATTAAATGCATTCCATTACTAGCATGCAAAACTTTTACAATTTTCAGTCTCTCAAAAAAGCTGCATGGGAAACTGTAAACCAGTAATGAGAAAACAATGTCCAGTTTTTCTAAATTGTTCAAAGAAGTAAACTAACATTTTCAGCCCAAAGGAAAGAATTATACTTACATGGAAATATACTGTTGACAGACTTTTATTGTTGCTGATTTCAAATATCTCTGAAAACTGTAAATTTGCTGGAAGCTTGATATTACTGCTTACAACTGATATACAATGAGTAACAAGATGCACATTCGAGACACTAGAAATACAAACAAAATATGCCAATTTCGTAACAGAACAACAATCCAGGCTTACTTAGAGGCAGTTAGAAACAGGTAAAAGAAAAGTGAAACTTGTGGCTGTCCCAGCATTTACCAGTGGGTGCCACTCTCAGCCAATACTAAGTTGCATGATCAATAAATAATGTGAAACTGTACTAAAACATTTGCAAGCAGCCAAAAAGTATTGTCACTAATCTTTTATATTTTATGCAAAATGTTCAGCATAAGTTACCCAATGTACTTTGTTTTCAAGTTTAATAACTCAGTAAATACTGTTCAGATATATTATAAAATATCCCATAACATTTCTTTAAATTTTATTTTTCATGGTGCATCATTGTTTTTCCAGTAACAATTAAACAAGCAGACTTTGATGCAGAAGAAAGATATCAGGTTCTAGTGCAAAATTTACACAATTTGTGGATGCATCTAGCTAGATTAGAGTAAAATGTTTTCCCACTTTCAGTTTGCAGGTTGATTTCTTTACATGTCATGCACTTGCAAGTATTGTAAGACTAAACGAGAAGCAATATTGCATTGAATACAAAATCATCAGATGAAGCAATTTATATCTTGTCACTTGACAGGTTTTTGTGCTGTTCCTTTGCTATACTTCTTTGTGCTACAAGTGCAAATAATATCTAAGGTAACTTAAAGAACAAGTCACCTCTGACAGACTACATTACCAATAATTCAACAAGATTAGTTAGAAATACACTTTACCTACCTCCACATAAAAAATAAAATTAAAAAATCAAGAGGCACTTTTGTTGGCAACAACTTCTGCAAAAGGTCTGGAATGCTTTATTGCATAAAAGTGCTGGCATTGCTTCAGAGCACCACAGGCTTTATGTAATTTACTGTGAAAAATCACTAGTGACCTATTCATACAAATTGACAATAAAATTACAGTTTTCCTCACAAAATAAACTGTTCATACAATAAACAGGAAAACCGTGTGGGTCTAAAAGTAAAATTAGCAGGGTGACATATTGTCTACTTTGGAGGGAAGGACTTTGCAACTGCTCAAGTCATACATATGTTTTTCATTTATTTCCCCTTCATTATGATGGGAATAAGGCCAGACATTAACCAACTGTAAACTCCTGGCAGTGATTTTTTTTTCACTCTGCAATAAGAAAACTCAGTCCCTTGACAAATTTTGATGTAATAGTTCTTGCTTTAAGGAACAAGTTTAAAAAGTATGCATACGCTAAATTCATCTAATACTGTTCAAAACATATATTCTTTCTCAGTATAACACACCCAGGATGATTTTAAATGTAAACATTCTTATTTTGCTTAATTTTTTACTTATTTATTTCTGTATGTATGTATATATATATATATATATATATATATATATATATATATATATATATATATATATATATATATTTGCTGTTATTTGTAAGCAGTGTATTAATGCCATTAATGTTTCAGTGGTATTACATCTGCCTAATAATATGCTAAAAAAATAATTTTGATCTCCTGGTGGTGTGCTACGTAGGAACAGGACAGGGAATCTCTATGGCTTAGAAAACTCTAAACTTAATAAACTTTATCTTACTAAATTGACATGCGGTCCAGTCCACTGTCTGACTTCTCATAACCCAAAATTATTTTGACTAGTTATATGCAATGTGAGTGGTGTGTGTGTGTGTGTGTGTGTGTGTGTGTGTGTGTGTGTGTGTGTGTGTGTGTGTGCATTCACACAGTACTGCAGTAGACTAGTTTTGACTTGCAAACTTTTTGCATAGATTGTAGAATGAATTTATATTCAGTATGATACTATTTAAATAGAATCATATGGCATACAATAACAGAATAATTTTAGTGTCACAGTTTAGATTTCTTTATTTATTGAGGAAGTAAAGAAGTGACATATAATGACATAGCTTTATGTTCACACATTAAAATATGTATAATTAAAACATGCATTATTCATTCTGTTCACTGTACAGCATATCAAGGGACAGGGATTAACTTTTCAGAATGTGTACTACAGTTTGAGAAGTAAGAATGATAGAAATGCCTTTTATTATGCAATGTTCTCATATCTGTACAGAAATATGAAGACACTGCTATATATTGTGGCAGAAACTTTAACTATGAGGAAATCTAAACTACTGACAGCAAACATTAAACAATATGGTATATATGAGTGCTTATGTATGTTTATTTGTGTGTGTGTGTGTGTGTGTGTGTGTGTGTGTGTGTGTGTGTGTGTGTGTGTGTGTGTGTGTGTGTGTGTGTGTGCGCGCGCACACAAACAGAAGGACACCTGTTTGGTTGCATACATTCTTTCCATCTGAAATAAATTTGGAAGACGGGCTCTAGTACAAGTCAGAGAACTATAATTTTCATGACTAGAAGCAAAGGAAATAAACAAGCTACACAAGGCTAGTATTATAGATTTATAATTATAAACACATATCAAAATGATTGTACTACCTTGAAAATACAAAATAAAACCATAAAAATAAAAAATAAGACTGCAGAGGTAGAAATGTCACATCAACAGTGCCATGAGTATGTTGTATTCATGTTAAGGATTATTAATCTCACAACTTATTACTGATAAATATCATGAAGACAAGTAAATGGTGATCCATTTTCAGTTTTAAAAAGACCCATAATCATCAGTTTCAATGGATTTACAGAAACACTGGTTTAACAACTTCACCATATTATAGTCACTAAGCTTAAAATTTCCCTCCTGAGAATTTTATCAAGAATCTGACCAAGTTAGCAAACCACAATATCAATTATTTATCCAGCAATGCTGTGCATATACCATCAGAACTGCAAATAAACAAACAACCACAAATGAAAAGGAAATTTGACCATTATCAGTTTATGATAAAAATATTTCTTAAACAGTCAAATTTTAAGTTGGTTTCAGAGCATGGATATTAGCAAGCTAAATGTAAAGCAGAGATGCATCATACTGCTTTAAACATGTTCGTATTTGTAATTATCTATGTTATATCTTGTTGTGTTGTAGTTTATTGCATTTTATATTCATTCTGATATTTGCTGTATTTGCATCTGTTCTCATAAATCATACCTGAATGCCAGATTACTTTATTATGCTCCTTTAGATCCCGGGGCATGTCTGAAAAAAGGCTTTCTGGTCAGTCCAGCTATGTGATCTACAAACTGATAAATAGAAAATAAGTGTGGAGGTAAACTCTCTTAACCCTGGATCCTCACTAGTTAGGTTTGGACAAAGGGTGGACCTGCCTCTTTCACCTTATTAATTTCTGAACCTGGTCAAGGCATTTGGCACTACTCTTCATGCAGGCATTACTGACAGATTTATAAATCAGATTATACATCCTTATGCTGTGCAGTGAATAGTTAAATGGTTGCCTAACATAACTCATGTGGTTAGAATAGCAGGTGTCACTTCTAAATTCAAACAATGTTAAAACGTTTCCAGTGGTGTCCTACAGGGATCAGCGATGGGTCCCTCCCACTTGCCATCTGTTTCTCAGGCTTTCAGGCCCACACTCCTGTCCTATGGTTATCTAAGTTTGCAGATGACTCTAAACTGGATGCTGACTCATAACTGCTCCAACATGAATTAGATCATGTTAACAACTGGTGCAAGGATAATGGCCTCTAATTAAATATGACAAAATGCAGCATAGCTCATTTTATTGAACAAAACAAAAAAAATCACATATCATATAAATGACACACCCATCCTGTCTAACAGTGTCATAAGTAATACTGACATGCTTGCGAATAATTCCTTATCATTTGACCATCATGTCTCTACAGTAGTTTAGAAAGCCTTCTATCTAGATTATTTAATTTCCAAAGGCATCTCCACCAGATCCAAAAAAAGTCTTAATTCCTCTTTACTCATATGTCATCAAGGGTCTACCTGAAAACATTGAAAGCCTAAAATATCAAAGAACAAATCATCAAGATGAAAACATCAATGCTTCACTTCAGACAATGACTAGATTGTGGAATCCATTCCCACGCAAAGTAACCTGTTGGCCAACAAGGTGGACTTTGCCCTTTCCCAACTGTAGTGTGATCTCAGAGTTGGTATATTTAGTTGGGGGGACGGTACAGTTTAATTTTTGTTAGTTGTGGGATGAGTGGTTACTTCCCTGGGAATGGATTTGATGATCTGGTCATTCACTGAAGTGAGGTTTTGATGCTTTTGCCTCAATGATTTGGTCTTCAATATTGTGGGCTTTCAATGTTTTGAAGTAGACCTGCCATCAGACCCATTATTGAATATAATGCAATTTGTGGCATTTGTTTGTCTAACCATATCACTCCCCTTGAACAATGTCAGAGATTCATAACTAAAAAGATCAGTGGCCTCAGAAATGTTAGTTACCAGGACAGACTGGCAGCCCTGTCACATTACTCACATTACTCATTCTCTCATAGACTCTTCGGTGGATATCTGTGTCTACCGTTTCAAGCCATAAAATCCTCTTTGACCTTTTATGATTCTTTCACAGAACAAACTGTACCTCAAGTTCCAGGTTAAGTGAACTAAAACACCATCAACAGATCAATAAGACAGACTGGCATGATAGATTCATATCCCAAATGTATTCTTCATCTCCGAAACAAACTTCCACTATATGTCAAACTGAGTAGCTCCCTTAGAACATTCAAAGTAATCCTAGCATACCTCTCAACCTCTTAGAGCAAGAAATCTGGGCAAAGCCACAAGTAATGGGGGGACAAAGGACCAAAAATAGGGACGCTTTTTAAGTATTGCTGTCAAAAACTTAGAAAGTTGATAAAATAACTGATTTTGACTTAGCATGAATTTTTCTGAAGGATATAAAGTCTGAAACTCAAATGGCTACTATTATTTTCTGACTTCAGTCCTCAATGGTTTACTAGTGATTTGACAGAAAGCCATAATTTTATGAGAAACTGACCAAAAATATGAGGCAAAAATCTGGACATTCTGTGAAAATCTGTACAGTTGAAAATATGAATCATAGGTGTTTGAAATGGCAGTCTTACACCCCCACACACACACACACACACACACACACACACACACACACACACACACACACAATCTATCTTGTCTTGCCCTCCTTGAGGTTGGAGGAAACTTGTGTTTTTTTTTGGCTATGTTTTAATGGTCTTCAGACTGATTGCCTAGTACTTACCTATGAGCGTATAAATCTATAAACACAAGCCCATGAATGACAAGGGCATGTTGTTCACAATCATTAATACACATGATAGGTGCCTAACTTTATTAAATATAAGTTGGCAAAAAGGTTGGAGTTTTAATTCATCATTAAATATTTATTAAACTTTCTAACAGTTTGGGATGCTGTCACATATAATGTGAGTTTTGTTTTTTTATTTGTTTTCTATTAAAATGTATTATGAGTGTGCATTTCCATATGTACCTAATTAGTTTTCATCCTGTAACCTGGAACTTTAAACTGTTACAGAGAGAGAGAAGATTATTCATAGAGATTATAATAAAAAAAAGAGATTCCAGTCATGGAAAAAAACTCATATTTATTGATCCTTTGTTATTTAAAGAAAAGTATGTACCATTCACAGTAGATTCCTAACATCATGACCCACTGGAAAGACAAGCAAATGAACAATGATAATAATCTAAGTCATTCAAAAATTAACATGATATTCTGTAATTTCAACAAGCAAATTCTTGAAAGAGAAACCACAATTAGAAAGCATGCTGTCTATTACTATGACTTTGAGTTTCCATCCACTCTTTCTAATATTTGGTTTATCCAGTCAAGAGTTTCAGGAGATTAGAACCTATACTAACAAGTCAGTGTAAGGAGCCCTCCGGTCCATTAAAGGATGCGTGCTCATGTAAATGCAGATATGATATGGAGTAACAGTGGATTACTGTCAGTTCATTTATGTACATGTATTATGAAACCAGAACCCCCATGAATGGTCATTGTACAATGCAGAAAGACATAGAAACTCAAATATTCACCCTTAATTAATATATATATATATATATATATATATATATATATATATGCTTGTTTATTTTCACTATTGTAAAGTATTTTTGCTAGTAATACTTATGAACCAGTTTTTTCTCTGTAACACCTACTTTTGTATAATATTTCTTATTTGAATGTATAACAACACTTGATTTTACTAACCCATTTTTATTGTGGAGCTTTTCTCCCCGGGCCTCTACTGAAAATGGACATATATCCAGCTAGACTAGCCCGGTCAACAAATGTAAAATAAAATAAATAATAAAAATAAATAAACTGTACCTTCTGACCAACTTTTGTGAAATAATAACACTGAATGTTGGACATAAGTCTCATCAATGCCTGTAGTAAAGATTTATATCTTTCTATGTTACGACTGATAGCACTTCAGAATTATAACTCAGTATTGATGTTTTTACTAAATATATTGCTGGACTATATTTGAAAGAGTAGCTTGAAGTATATGCCAAAATAAAAAATGGTGTATGGTTTCCTTTTCAACTTAAATTAATAATCTTACCAAAAAAACTGCAAAGAAAATTACAGAAGAGGAAAGTAGAAAAATGTTAAGAAACCTGAGAGTAAATATAAGTGGAATTTCATATTCAAATTGCATTATCTATTTATATTAATAAGATAAGAGTAAACATAAAGGTTTATTAAAAAAAGTTTGCATTCCTCTCTCGCTCTCTCTCTCTCTCTATATATCTATAGATAGATATAGATATAGATATTCTTACTCACTACAATATCTCAGCAATAAGCTTACATAATATATAAGAAAATAACTGCTATAGGACACCTCTCAACCTCTCAGTGGAAGAAATCTGGACAAATCTAGAAAAATTGGGGAGACAAAGGCCAAAAAATATGGACAGAATTTAAATATTGATCCTATAAACTTAGAAAGTTGATTGAATAACAGAGTTTGCATAATTATGCATTTTCTGGAGGGTATAAAGTCTTTCAAATGTCTGTCATTATTTAGTGTTATTTAATGACTTGAGTTGTCAATGACTTTGTAGAAAACCACAAATTTTATGAGGAATAGACAAAAATATGAGGCAAAAATCTTTACATTCTGTGAAAATCATTACAGTTGAGAGGCATGAGTGGTGCCTCTTGTATGTCTGAGGAATGGATTTGTGAATGACTATGATTTGTTTTATCTAAGCCTGACATTTACAAGCACATAGTTTTCTTTAATAAAAGAAAAGTCTGTTTTGGAATGTGGAAATTGCTGCAGTTACTGAATTATTTTGTCTTACCTGAAGTAAAGGAATCCGGGAGGTAAATACCTTCAAACTCTAGATTATCCTCTGCAAAGGGATGCAAGGAGTGTGACATCCTAATAGACTGCAGATTTTCATGTGAATTTTTAGGTCTTTGATATTGTTGGTGTTGGCAGGTTTTGGGATTACAGAGTTTTATTTTCACTTTTATGGGAGTCAAACCTCCAGTGCTCATTCTTGTGATAGAGCAAGCACATGCATAACAACGGAGTTTAATTATCTCATCACCAAGCAATGCCAGTTTGGAAAAGATTGACTGAAACTACTAAAATGCTTTGCATTTGTGTCAAACACTTCCTGTCATTATTTACTCCAGGGAGCTCTCTCAAGAGAGATGTTATTATAGCAAATGTAGGAATCCAATTGCACAATACTCTCTTTTGTTGTGGCGACTCTATGGCTCCACACAAAAACACATTGACATTTTCCAGCAATAGAATGTATTTCAGTTTAACCTGCCTTAACACATATCTTTGTCTCTGATTAACTCTAAACACGAGCCAAAAGTAGATTGAGAAATCAAAACAAATGTAAGTCAAACTAGCTAATAAATCAATTAAAATCTTGCAGATAAAAGACATTCTACACTATAAGATCTCCAAAAGTACAAAAGTGTTGTAGAGTAAGTTCACAAGACTTATCAAGTCTTTTAGCATTTTAAAGAATGTGGAAATAAAATTGTCAGCTGCAAACTAAAATGAAACACAGTTTGTCTGTCACACTGAACTTCTTTACAATTTTTATGCAATCAATGCAATTAATCTTTATTTTTTGAATTTGTAAGAGAGATTAATGTGCTATTGGAATGTTGATGTCAATATTACATTTCTGAGTCAACATGCTGCTATCACATATACCTAAAACATTATTCATTGTCAGCAAAACTGGTTAAATTTCAACATTTCAAAGTCAAATATTGCATTTCATGCAGAAGAGTAACCTATAACTCTCATTTGGAGTCCTGACTTCATAACACTCAAATGTTATGTTTCAGTCTATGAGATAAGCACTGCAACATTCATAGAACCATATGATCAACTGCACTTTAGCCATCCTTCCTATAACAGACTTCAATTGCTTGGCACAGCCACTCTGTGTGTAATGCTAAATCCATTTTATACCCTAACATTGCCCAGTTCACACTGCATTAACTGTACATCACTTATCTGTATGACACCTTATTCTGTCTTAAATTGTTTTTTTCCATTCCAACACAGTGAGTATGCCAAATAGGTCAAAGAAGATTAGCTTTACAAAAGAAAGGAACAAAATGAAATATTACCATTTTTTATCAGGAGAAGTCCTATCACGATATTTAAATGGTACAACAATATCAGTAGATGGCAAAAGCTCAGCACAGTAAACTGGATCTGCAAATTTAACAAAGGTCAATCATTTAAAAAGAATGATAAGAGAAATAGAGTTCAACCAGCAGAGAGGCAAGCGTTTATAAACAAATTTACTTTGGAATTAAGATAAAGTGAAAGATCCTATTGATACAACATCGGTACATGGAATGATACTCTTCTCAGATATAATGTGTTTTATTTTGACATGTGTACATATTCTTTTATATTTTTTTAAAGAAGGTAATGTGTTTAACAAAGCAGGGAGTACTATGGTTCACACAAGAAACTTAAATGATGGAAACTGATTTTAAGACATGGTCTATATTTACATTAACGGAGATAAAACTGTATAAGATATGAAAGAGGTAAAATGATGACATTCTTCACATGGATATATATGAATGAAAGGTGGTGATTTATTGCAACTTTAGTGTTTTGTTATAAATTACACATTTTTGTAGTGATTATTGTAATTACTGAAGAAGATGCGATCTGGTAATAAAGAGAAGATACTTTTTCAGTAATACAGTTAGAATAGGAGGGAAGGACATTATACAAATTATTGGAAATATGACTAGAGTTTTGATTATGAGAATGATATGGTACAAAAATTTTGATGATTTACAGTTGATCAGAGGGACTGAGTCAAAGGAGCAGAGGAACAAGGCAATGTAACATATATGAACATTCATGCTGTACTGAAAACATTGCTGCACACTTACTGACACCTTACTACAATCCTGCTTCTGTTGTTGTAATTATTTAGTTTAGTTCGTATTCTATACTAATTATCTTTGTGGATAAATGTTTTATTGCCTATTTTCCTTACATTTAGAATGCTTTATGGACTAGACTGCATAGATCTATACAACCTTCTAGGATGAGCTCAACAGAGCTCTTATCAAATGATGAGATGAAACAACATATGGAAACCTCCCTATTTCAATGGCCAATTAAATATATTGGAATTATTTATTGTACAGCATTCTCTAATTTATCTAGAAGAACCTTGGTGAACTACAAAGTAAAAGCTCATATACAATATTGCCATTTATTTAATAAACTGTAATATCACCTTATCTTTATAAATGGATGCTGATACTGTTCTCATACCCCATTGGCAACTGCATATCATGCCGCCTAACATCTGGCACCTGACCTGGATAATTTCATCTCATTCGTATAGCCCTAGTTATCTACAATAAGCATTTGCTAACATTTACATTTATACCATTATATTTGTAATTAATATGTTCTCATACATTTAAAACACCAATCAGTGTTTTCTCTTCCTTCCTCAAAACTAAACATCAGCTCACATCCACTCTATATTACTTAGACAGCAGGATGGCAAAATGCTTACTATGTATTGCCTACCATTCAGTCTTATCATAGGAATAAAGGCCTCTCAAAAATTATTTTTGATAAGTGGAACCATCTCTCTTCAGGTTTCAAATATATCACTAGTCACAAAAAGTTCAGGAAAAGAACTACATAAACATGTAGACTCTACACAGAAATGCACATGCTTTAAAGACAGAGACTAAGCACATCTAACCTCTGCAAATACATTTTTACAATGTTACCTGCAGCCATGCCACTCTCTGTCTCTTTAGTGTAAATCACATTGTGGGTATGTAAATAGTCACTTTCATAATTATATCTATAGACACTTCCTGTTTGTTTTTTTGCAGTCTAAGACAATGATTGCTAAATATGCTACATAATTTTCTAAACAGCATTCTCTCTACCATCTTGTTACAGATACATAAGTGTTCTTTATAATGGGGAAGACAGGTATCTACACTTAAGCTATAAATACAAAACAATGACCTTTTGTTTGTTATTCACTTATTTAAAGCATGTTTCCCACATCAGTGGGATTGTTAAGGGTATTATTTGATGTACTTGTTTTATAATTTACAAATTTTTCACCAAAGACATTTGCTCACTATGATATATGATATAGTCACATTATAACATTTTGGATTATTACACTTGGGTCATGGCTGAAAAGTGTCCCAACAGCCTACCAAGCCAGTTACCCATACCCATTAACTAAGGGTGGACAAAAGAGGTGGTTACCCCAGGTGCAATTTGCTCAGGGGCATGACTGGCAGTGGTCAGTGGTGTATGAGTGTAGTACCAGCATTCAGTTAAGAAGCCAGAGTAATATTGTGGCTACTTAAATGAATCCCAGTATTGAATTTGCACTGAAATTAAATTTAATATGTTAGCATGTTAACAAGCCAGAAGCTTGCTACATTTACTGTTCAGAATGGCATGTGCCTTTGTTGTTTTATTTATTTATTTATTTATTTATTTATTTATTTTTTTTTTTTTTTTTTGGTCCATGGCTTTGCATTTGAGTGGAGTACTAGATAACCCAGCTAGGGCTCTATGGCTAACTAGAAGTTGAGGGGACCACTAGGTAGCCTAGCTAAGGCTCAGCAGTTAACAAAGTCTTAAGTAAAAAGAAATAAACTATGGTAGTTTTCAACTGGTTAATGTTCATGTTACAGGATTATGACACAGATAATTAATACCATACTTCTTTCCCAAAAAAATCTACTCAGCATCTGTCCTGGATTCCTCAGAAAGGGAAAAATCCATTAACATTGCAATTATTTTATACATACTTGTTGAGCACTTAAAGTCTATAATTTCTGAGCATTTTAGCTGGCCCTTAGTATTACATCTTTGTCTCTCTACATACAGTTCCTATCACAGCAACTAGCTCACTTATTTATCAAATAAACCCAAGTTCCTTGATGGGCACATAGGTTACTGTGATAGACAGACATCACCCAATGAAGTAAACACACAAATGCTGTGGGTGACTATGGCCACATCATCCCTGTCTGCAGATGGAGGCTTACGGGGCTACATAACAGGACCAAGAAAAGCTCATTTGTCTTGGGGTTGGAGAAAAGGAACATGGATAGTGAAAAACCACTGGGAGTCATACCCAAAGAAGAAAGAGTTCCAAACAGAACTGGGTTATTGGTAAGGGTAGAGATGAGGTTGTTGCATTTGGGTAGACCATATATTAGAACCTGTATATCAGTGTTAATGTGGAACAGATGGCAGCACATCCACTTCTGATCAGAAAGAGATTGAGGTCTAATCTTAGATCAGGATGGAGGATTTACGTGACTAATCCTGGTATCTGTA
This sequence comes from Protopterus annectens, assembly GCF_019279795.1. Lineage (NCBI taxonomy): Eukaryota > Metazoa > Chordata > Ceratodontiformes > Protopteridae > Protopterus > Protopterus annectens. Next base: position 1,817,888,405 of record NC_056735.1, read on the forward strand.
TTCAGTATGGAGAGGTGCTGCTTTACTGGTGCAATGTATTATGGTGTGCATCACATGAATGAAATGTTAAAGGTTGTCTTATAACTCGTGTTACTGATACTGCTTCCTAAGTGGACAAGTATATATAAATCACTTGACAGTATTCCCAAAAATAGATGGGGATTCTAGTGTTTCTTTTCATAAACTGGTACATATACTTTCCAGGCTACATATTTAGATAAAGGTATGCATACTGGCTGCTCCAGTGTGTTCTTGACTTCAGCATTTAGTGTTTAAAATGCTTTGAGAGAAGATGATTAGAATCTGAATAAAAATGTCTTCATACAATTATTTTTCTTAGCAACCACTGTGTTCAAGTTTACAGTCATGTATGAACAGTTTTGTCTATCTATTACTGACCAAGGGATGTGCATCCTTTTCAATGGGTGTGGCAAATGGCGAGGAACCACATGATAGTTAAAGTTGTAGTCCCCTATGTACATCCATTAGTGGAAGATCAGTAAGGAATTTCTCACTCCAGCTTATGATATGTACTTTGTAAGCATGCTTGTGTCTACAGCATGCATTTTCTTTCAGTCTTGTGAAGGAGGTAGTGTCGCTGAAGACAAAATAGTGGGTGTGATGCATCTGATGCTGCCCTCCGACTCTGCCATTTCTCCAAAGGGATTGCACATATTGGAAACTTTGTAGTCACGTACACTTAAGAATAGCCACATGTATGATTCATAAATGTTGGGCAACTACTACTAGTATAGATGTCCTGATCATAAGCATGTCATCAAAAAATAGAAAAAAACATAAAATATCTACTATTTAAGACTTCAGTTTTCTATTTTTTTTTATGTTGACAGATACAGCATGTAACATATTAGTAATTGAGCAAACCATATCAATATCAAAAGAACATAACTAAGAATGAGATAAAATACTATGGGTAATGTTCTTAGGATACACACAGTGTGTGGGATTAGTACTTCAAAAGAAAAATCTAGCAAGGGATGGACTTTCCATTGTGATTCCTTAATGCTTTTGCATTAGAGACAACATGGGATATATGCAAACGACCATTTAAAGACATTAGATGTTCTAGCTATATGGCGATTATGAATGTCCATGACATTTTTCTTTTTAAGTCTATCTATAGACAAATTCAGGCCAATAAAGCAAAGCTCCTCTAGCTGTGAACAAGAAAATTTCAGCCTTCTTTTGACAACATCAGCACAACATAACCAGAATGTTCATCTAACCTTTAGCAACACAGGATTGCCGTACCCAGCTGATATCCATAACCATTAGGGTATCTGCAAAATATCCCAACCAATAAACTAAAACAATGTGTAAAAATGTCACACAGAAAAAACAGTAAGTAAAAACCAAAATAAAAATCTACCAAGGGACATTCACCCCAACCCCGGCCCACTTACCTCTTGTCCCAACACCACTCTCAAAAACTCTTCCCCCACTTCTCCATCCTGTCACCCACCCAGTTCTCCACCCTCTCGCCCACCACACTCCCCACACCCTACTAGCTCTGCCATCTCTCATCCCAAACACCTAGCTAACTACTCCCTAAATATTCAAAGCCTTGCAAAGGCTACTGATTTTCACGCCTGGATTGCCCATACCTCCCCCAATATCTTAACCCTATCAGAGACCTGGCTAAAACCCCATATCAGTAACAAAGAAATATTACCACCTGGTTACAATATCTACCGTAATGACAGACTCCCAAAGAAAGATGGCGGAGTTGCCATTCTCTATTCTAATAATCCTAACCTCTCACCTATAACCATCCCTATTCCCAACTTCCACCCAGCTGAACTACTTATTCTCAACTGCCACCTAAATTCCCATAAAAGATTTGCCATTGCCTCCAGCTATGTTCCCCCAGGAAATAATATTCCCACCCTCAAGCTTATTCTGTCCTGGCTGTCCAAAACATAAAAATATGAAAAAGTCAGCCTCAGAGATGTCAATATTGACTGGTTAAAGCTTTTATCAGACTCCCCAAAACTTTGCATTAACTTACACGGTTTCCTGCAACTTATTATACCCCCCCCCCACATGCATGCACAAAATCTCATCTACTAATTCTATACTTCATTGGATTCTTACAAACACAACATACCTCTACCACAACCCCTGTACCCAAACTGACAGCCTAAGTGATCATCTTCCCACCTACATCCAAAATATACTCTCCAGTCACCCAAATCTTACTCCTATCACAACTGTCGCAAACTTACTAAATTTAATGCCAACCCATTTAACTCCACTCTGGCTAGCATAAACTGATCCTTCCTCCAGCAACTCAATGACACTGTTCTTGCTTTTAATAAAATGTTTCTAGACATTCTCAACTCACTAGCTCCTACTCAGAAAATCAGAACTAAAGCCAACTATGCCCCCTGGCTCTCCAAAGAAACCTGAGCTCTAATGCACAAAAGAGATAGTGCTTGGAAATCCTGGGCTAAAACCAAAACTCCTGCCCTACTCCAAAACTATAAAGAGCTATGTAACCTAACCAAGAAACTAGGCAATAAGGATAAAAAATCCTTCTACAACTCACCCCAATTTGACCGAATATCTAACCCACAAAAAGTCTGGGCCACCTTAAACAAGATCCTCCACCCCAGCATCCCATCCACCCCCCCCCCCCATTCCCTAGCAATACCCCACTAGAAACTGCTACCCTCCTCAATAATTACTTCATTGATACCATCCAAAAACTAACAAAAACAAACCTTAACTCTAACTCTTCTCCAACCTCCCCTACTCCAACAAACAACACCCTCTTCTCCCTGAGACCCATCCCCACAGCCTATATTAAATCACTCCTGCTTAAGCTCAAACCTTGTTGTCCCTCTGCAGATCACCTATCACCTGTCTTTCTCAACCTTGCTGTGGAATCCATTGCCTACCCTGTATGCCTGCTCATAAATAAATCCATTTAAGAAGCCACCATCCCTGACATTTAGAAAGCCTTTTACACCATCCCACTGCATAAAGGCGGTAATTCTACTGACCCATCAAACTACAGACTCATAGCCATACTTTCCCCTCTATCAAAAATACTTCAAATGTGCATCCATACTCAACTACTTAATTTTCTCCTTCAGGAAAACCTACTGACTCATGTCCAGCATGGTTTCCGACCAAACCACAGTACTTCTACTGCACTGTTGGCTTTTACCCACACAGTTGCTGAGGCAAGAGACAACGACAAACTTGTATCCTCTTTTTTTCTTGACCTCTCCAAAGCTTTTGACACTGTTTCCCACCACTTACTCCTCTCTAAACTCAATGATCTTATTCTCTCCTCTACTTCTCTTACCTGGTTTACCAGCTCTCTTTCCAACAGGCAGCAGTCTGTCAGATGGCTAACTTCCTGCTCCTCCTTTCTACCCATAAAATCTTGTGTCCCACAAGGATCCATCCTCTAGGCCCCTTCTGTTTAATATATTCATAAATTACCTCCATACTTCCTGTAAACAGTCCACCCTCACTCAGTATGCCGACGCTTCTACACTTATTTCCATATCTGACAACTTATCTGACCTTCACACACACACACACACACACACACACACACACACACACACACAAAACTCCTTCCTATCTATTGAAACATAACTCACCAAAAATCAGCTCATCTTAAATCTAAAAAATAACTAAACTCTTACTATTCTTTCCTCAACTTCTCTCACCACAAATCCTCCTTTGTCATCAGATCTCTGGACAAGACCACTATCCTAGCCGATCCCCACACAAACCTCCTAGGCACAATTATTGATGATGAACTTAAATTTAATCTCCATATTCAGCAAAATATAAACAAAACACCAAAAACTAGGTATACTTTACCGAAATAAGAAATTTCTTAACTCAGAAGCTAGACTCTCCATAGCTCAGTCAATCCTCCTTCCCTCCCTTCTTTATGTAGCCCCTATTCTCACTTCCATTCACTCCACACATATTTCCAAACTCCAACAAACTTACCATAAAGTAGCCAGATCTGCCACTAACTCTCCACACAACTCACATCACTGCCTAGCACTCAACTCTTTTAAATGGCTAGAATTTCCCCAACTACTCCAATTGTCTCAGTTTTAAATCATACACTATGTACTTTACAAACCTACTTCCTGCCTCTCTCTCTCTCTCTCCTCCCTGGTATCCTATTATACCCCAAATCATACTCTCCATACATCAAATCAATAACTCCTTGACATTTAGAAACCAAACAAATATTTTGAAAAACTACTTTACAAATGCACTGTAGCCCAAGCATGGAACAAGCTTCCTCCACATATAAGAACCATCTCCCACCCTAAGCACTTCAAAAAAGAGCTTAGACTACATTTACTTAGTATAAAGTTGTGCTCCTGTTATGACCCTAACTAACTCATTACTCCTCCTCACCCCCCCCCCCCCCAGCCAGGAATGCAATGACATAATGTATCTCACACCTAACTCTATGCTAACTTTTGTTTTTTGAGGTATATTTCATTTTCTCTTTTACATGTCTGCTACAAGAAAAAATAAATAAATAACACTGTTGGTATTACAACTACCATCATTCTTTGCTTTGTATTCTTATCTTGTTCACATTTTGTTTCTGTACGTCTTAATTATCTGTATTTGCATTATACTCCTTTTTGAATTGTATTGTGATTAATTATTAATTATGTTAAAATTTGTTCTTGTGTCTGTAAAATCTCTGGAGCTTTTCTCCTCGGGTCTCCACTAAAAATGGGCCTCTGGCTCAGTTAGACCAACCCGGTTAACAAATGTTAAATAAAATAAAATAAAATAAAACATCTAGCAAGGCTAGACTTTCCAGTGTGTGATTCCTTAAACCTCTTGTATTAGAGGCAACATGAGCTATATGCAAATGACCCTTTAAATACATCAGGTGTTTCAGCTATATGGCAATTCTGAATGTCCATGACTTTTTTCTTTTTAAGTCATTTTTCTTTTTAAGTCTATTTATGGACACATTCAGGCCAATAAAGCCAAACCCCACTAGCTGTGGATTTGCAAGTGATGTCCTCAAAGGGTCAATTGCATATATCTCATGTTGCCTCTAATACAAGAAGTTTATGGAATTACACAGTGGAAAGTCTAGCATTGCTAGATTTTTCTTTTGTTTTTTACTGATTTGATTTTTCTGTGTGACCTTTTTTACTCATTGTCTAGGGATTACTACTTCAGAAAGTATACATAAGAAGCTAAAATATAGTCCATAAAAACATACTAACAAGGTTGGACCTTGTCGATGCTACAATAATTCTGCCTGTGTGGCACAGAAGTTATGTAAATGACCCTGAGTGACATTTCACAGTTAACTTTGTATGTATTTATTTATTCATAGTTTTGTAAACTAGGTAGTTGTTCTGGACTGAACCCCCTTTTCAAGCTCATTCCAGGCCAAAAGGCCAATAAAATACAGTAATTTACAATAAGCTGAAATGCAAAGAACAAATTACAGCAAAACCACGACAATGGCTCACTGATTATACTATTTATAATAAAATGAACCACTTTAGTAATATGCACTAATCTTAATGCTAACCCTGTCCCTAACCCAAACACTAACCTTACACCTTACCTTAATAAAACCCTTTCTGTAACACTAACACTAAACAAGACAGGCTCGCAGACAAACATGGACACGCACACACTGACAAATACATACACCATTAAATCTATCTCCTTACCTGTATCTTACCCTAAGCTTAAAACATACACTCACACATATATTACATCCATCCCCTTCCCTAACCATTGATATAACCCTAACCTGTAAACATTCATACACACACACACACACACACACACACACACACACACACACACATACCAATCAAAACCCAGTTACATGTTACGATAAAACATACAGAACTGCTTAACCTTCAAACATCCATACAAACTGAACAGCCAGCGCTACAATAAAATAAAATTTACCTGTAACATCATTGCTTACCCCTAAAGCAGCTTGGTTGGCTTGAATTACCCAAGCAACTCACTTACACACAACTACTTCTAATCTACAAATTAATATACAAACCAGAAGAAAGCAAAGCCCTACTAAACTTATTGCATACATACATCCCAGCTAGGCCACTTCAATCTGGAAACAAAATTCTCTTCACTACCTACAAAACACATCTGTCAGCAGGAACATCACTCTATTCCAGCTATATAGCCCACTCCTGGAACTCTATCCCCTCTTCCTTTAAGGGGGGTGGGAGGGAGGCTTAATGGCTAAGGTGTTTGCCTTACAAACACAAGGTGCATGGATTGAGTCTCACAAGGGATAACTGGCTAGGCTTAAAATGGCTCGCAGGGGCAGTTAGCCTAGTACTAAACTATGAAACTAAACTATGAACTATGAACATACTGGCAACCTTTTCAATTTCAAGACCAGCCTAAAAAATATCTATATGACACCTGGAATTGTACCTGCACAACCCTCAAAACACATTAATGACTACCTACTCACTATAGCTATGCCTTTCTCACTTTAAATTTGCTTAGCACCTCCATATCTTACAAGGTAGCAAAAGCCTAACATCAACAGAATCTTTCACATTAATGCTGTCATACCAACGTGTCTTCTACCCCTTCAGCCAGCTCTAATCTCATTCCATTCCTCTACTGAAAATGGACATATATCCAGTTAGACTAGCACGGTCAACAAATGTAAAATGAAAATAAAATAAAATAAATTATTGTCCTTTCTGGTATCCTTCCAAAACATTATCATCTTTCAAATAATCATCTCTCTCTCTCTCTCTCTCCATCGCCTTAGTTTCCCCTGTTTCTCATTAGTCTTAGCCCGCCTCATCTCATTCCATTCCTCTGTCTGTTTTGGTAGTACAATACTCTGCTATTTTTCACATCCATCCATACATTATTAGAAATATAGTCAATATTTTGAATAACTATGTAGTAGTAGTTTGCATGGCATAGGCTATCCATGTCTACAGTGTGTCCTGCTACTAGCGGTATATATTGTATTCTTATAAATGTATTTCAATCTGTTGTGTTTTTATCTGTTGTGAGGATTTTCTCCCCTTTTATATAATTAATTATCAGCTATTGTTAAATGTGTGTTTTTGTGGAGCCTTTTTCCCCAACTAATTGTAAAATGTTTAATCTGTTATGGGGCTTTCTCCCCTTGTTGATAATTAGTCAACTATTCTTTAAATGTTTTTGAATCTATTGTGGATCTTTTCTCCCCAGGCCTCTGCAGAAAATGGGCCATTGGCTCAGTAAGACTTTACCGATTATAAAAGGACAAATAAATAAATAAAAATACATCCAACATAATGAATGTTCAATACAGTGAACAGAATGAACAAAAGCTATAAATATATATATATATATATATATATATATATATATATATATACACACACACACACACACACACACACACACACACACACACACACACACACATATTTTCTTTTGGATATATATATATATATATATATATATATATATATATATATATTTAGATATATATACATACACGAATATAAAGACAGATCTATAGATCTTTGCAGTGTGGTGCAGTGATCTGATGAAACTCAGTTAAGGATGAATGTGCTCATCTGTATATCTCTTAATTTCAATAAAGAACTAAAGTAGCATTTTTTTTTCCAGACAGAGTGTAAGTGCTCAGTTACTTTGAAGTGTTGTCTATAGTCCATGGTTCTTTTTTTTCTTATTGTGAGGATTCTCACACAGCAACTTCATTGTTCCATGAAGTACCCTATGTTTATATACAGACAGACAGATTGATAGACTGATAGACAGATAGAGATCTATGGCTCAGATGGTTATGATGACATACAGCTTTGTATAGTTTGTTGCTAGAATACATATATACAGTTGTGTGCACATATATATATATATATATATATATATATATATATATATATATATACGCGCGCACACACACACACACACACACACACACACACATTTATTTGAGCGCCAAAGATTTGGTAGTGGCATGCATTGTTGATTTTTTGATAATTTTTGTTATTGGTGTGAGTGGTCACATTATATTACAGTCGAATTGCAACAATTTAACTGTAATATACTGCTAGGAGTTATCCTCTTTCTCTATAGTTGTGCATCCTTGGAGTTAGTATATTTTATTTCTGGATTGTGGGTCCATGTAAAAGCAAAGTTTCTGTTTATTTTAGGCAGTCACAAATGCAACACATTTGTCTCATTTGCAATTGCTTTACTTCAATGTTTTTCTACATGAAAGACATTTGACGTATTGCTTCTCAGTATATATATATATATATATATATATATATATATATATATATATATATATATACGGGTCTACTTCACTTGATTGAAAGCTCACTAGACTGAAACTCATTTGAAGTAGCACACTTGACTGAAAGCTCACTTCACTGAAAGCTCACTTTACTGAAACTCATTTCGTTGAAAGGTATATGCCCTTTTCCCCATTGTAGTGCAATCCTGGAATTAGTATATATTGTAAGGTGGGGTACATTGGGGGGTGTAGGGGGTGAAGCCCCCACCTATTTTATACATTTTAAACTATATACATGGATACTTCCAATTATAATGAATAACTCTTTTTAGAACACAATATATACCCAAACTATGTGGGGGGCACACCCCCAATGTGGGGGGTTGTGCCCCC
>NC_056735.1:1817899605-1818049605 GCF_019279795.1 Protopterus annectens
ACATATGCACGCACACAACATTTCTGGTCAGAGTTGAAAATATCTTAAAAAATGTTTTGGGCTTCGTATAAGGATGATGATCACGGCCCCAACTTAAAAAGTTGTTAAGTCATGCTGAGTATAGTTCAGAAGTTTCATAAAAGTGCATTAACGCAGTCATCTTTATGAGCAATGAATTAACACTGGAACATTTTGTACAGTTTCTTCTGGAATCAGGTTTTTTAAAACTGGAGCTAACTACAGGTATATATGCGTATCTAGAAATGTGCATATAATCCTCGTAGATCTCTAGGGGAAATCAAAAAAGGGGAACTGTGTAAATCATAGACTAAGTGTATAAAGCAAAAATCATAAATATGGGATAGAGCGAAGCAAAATAAAGTTCATATAGTCACAGTTCACGTAAAATTAGTCCAAGATAATCCAGGGATTCCAAAGTAGACCAAATAAAATTTATTCAAGGGTGTCCAGACGTAAAAGTAAGCGCTTTTGCTTAATAAGCTTCTTCAGAAAATAAAATACATTCACCCATAGCAAATCACTTTATATATCACTTTCAAATATGAGAGGACCAATCAGTAAAGTTCACTAATAAAGTCTTAAAGACACAAAAATACAAATAATAAAACTATACAGATATGATAAATAACTGTCTGTATGAAAAGTTAAAAGTACACATATCTGCTTAAACAAATCTGTAAACAACATTAAATAAAAAGCACTCACAAGGCATCAAAAGCATATAGGCACTTACTTATTATTTCTATGTTTCCTAAGAATGGGCTTAATAGAAGCCCTTTCATTTAGTCCCTTCCCTTTATCTGCCTTTAATCTAATAATCCACTGGCTTTCTATAGTCTCTGTGTAGTTCCTGATATCACCTTCACATATACTGGGATGAATCACTGTTAAGGCCCTGAATAAAAAATTATGTGTCACGCCACTTCGAGCAATATGCTTGGCTAATGCATTATGTTCAGAACCCTTCCTAATATGATAAATATGCTCACGCATTCTATCCTTGAACAATCTATTAGTTTTTCCAACACAGAAGCATGAGCAAGCCTGGCAAGTAGCCAGATATACTAAATGTGGAGTCATGCAATTGGCTGTTGCAGTGATTTTGAATATCCTATTTAAATCTGGATGTAAGAATTTATCACTAATATCTATAAAGGGACAAAAATTACATTTTTCACAAGGTGTTGTATGCTTCTCTCCAAATGTCAAATTCCTATCTTTAGGGTAGCAGAGCAACCTCTTTAAATTCTTTTTATTTCTATATAAGAGAGATGGTTGCTCCCCCACCACCTTCTTTATACTTTCATCTGTTTGCAAAATAGACCAATGCTTGCCGATAATTCTTCTGACTTCCACATGGTCAGCAGTATAAAAAGAGGGAAATTTAACAAAAGAATTAGTGATTATTGAATCAGAAAAAGTATTAGTAATGACTGGACCAAAATAGGGCGCAGCCATATCAGAGCGTAAAATAGGGACATTATATAGTTGTCTATCATTTTCGGATTCTTTATAACCTCTTTCCAGTAAATTCGTCCTAACTCTCACATGTTCATCTATGAAACCTGAATCTCTAGGATTCATCCTGGAGGAACGTATTCCTTGACCTTGATGATGTTCCTAAAAACATAAGAAGGGTGCATACTGGTTCTTAATAACAATGCATTAGCATAGCATGATTTCCTGTATATCCCAGTATTGACCAATCCACAGGGCAACTTTTCTATGTAGAGGTCAAGAAAGTCTATCTTTTGTGTGGAATATTTCATGGTGAATTTGAGAAATTCAGTTAGACTATTCATAGTAGTGAACAATGTGTCCAATTGTTGTAGATCTCCATCCCATAATAGTAAGACTAAGTGTAACAAGCATATAACACCTCTAACTTAATTAGATTAAAAATATTTAATCATTTGTGTATAAAATGTTTGGCCTTGTTTACTGAGAAGAAAGGTACTCATATTTTGAAACCTTTATGGCTTAGAAAGTTTTTTAAATGGGGTGGTGTTTTTTTATTGTACAGATCCAGCTGCAACATGCCAAGGGCTATGAATGAGAAATAACAAGACATAGAGCTGAATATATTGTTGCAACTTTGGACTCTCAGGGGATGACATACCTTGGAGAAAGCCATTGCATGTACAAGTGCCCCTTTTTTAACTTAAAGTTTTAATGAATACAGGACTGTATGCTAAAGTCAGTCCTCTAAAATCAATCAACAGTTTTCTGAGGTCAACAGAAATGTTGTAAGTTTTTGTAAGAGTCACTGGAATCAAAAGTACATTTATGTGGCATACTCAACCTAACATTAGATGCATAACTTCATGTCTGTCTCTACAAGGGCTACACTTTTTAATAGATGGGTTTAGTCTATAATGTTGGCAGCCATCTCTCAGTTGCTGTGCTTGACATCAAAATGCAGTTAATTAACAAAATATAATTTTTGTAGGAGGGCAAACACCCTGTACCTTCTTGTAGGGCTAGACTGACCCACCCCATGTTACTTATATATGTATTACAACTGCAAGATTGCTCTTTCTCAGAGAAAGGAACACCTCCCCCAACCATGATAGTGGTCTTTCAAGGTTTGGATGAGTTTTGATGTTCAGTCATTGGGAGAGATATGAAGAGGAACATGACCATTTCTTTTTGCCAATCTATTTGTGAGACAAATGGACAACACCCAAACAGACCTGCTCAGAGTTTCAGAATGAACAGACAGTGTGTAGTAAATCATCATGCCTGCCTGTAATATGGTGTACTATTCCTCTTAATCATATGTCTGTCAGCTAGGTTGTATGGGGGGGGGTATTAAGCCATATTACTGGACACAGGTCCCTATAGAGCCACATATCAGACATTGCAATGCACAACAGTGAAATTATCCAACTCTATAATGTTATGCCATATGGTAACAATTTTTCTTTGTCTGTTCCTTTTGTCATAATTTACTAAGCAGTTTCTACCTCTACACTGTCCCATGACTTTACTTCGAACAACTCATTGCCCATTCAAACCCCTAACTCTCTATACCTCCAGCTCTGCCTGCCTATTGTTGTGAGTTAGCTTAATGGATGAGGTGGTTAACTTACAAATGCAAGGCAGAGAGTTTGAGTCTCGCCTTTGGGGAAGAGTTGGGATAATGGTCAAAGTCTTCACCCCCATGGATACAAAGCACAGGCTTTGATTCTAACCTTGGTTTATTAGCTAAGCTTTTAATAGTCTACAGACTGATTGCCTATTTTTTACCTATGAACATATTCTCATCAGCTCTGCACAAATCTGTTTTATCTCTACAAAATACATTTCACCCCCATTCTGTATCACCATGAGTTGTATTTACTTTAACAACTGTCATTGTAACAAGCTGTCTTTCTGAGTTTGATCAAAGGAATGTAGATGAAAAGTGTTTTATATTTAGAAATAGTAGTTAAAAGTTTCAGGTATGATTATTGTGTGTTAAATATGCAACAATTGTTCTATTAATCTTTGAATTTTGCTCTCTTCCTTGGGATGACTGCATATATTCTGTACTGAGATCACTGCTATACTCTAGATAACAAAGTTTTTATATATATATATATATATATATATATATATATATATATATATATATATATATATATATATATATATACAGATACATATATAAAACAGTTCAGTGCAGCCCAACTGTAAATTGTCTCATCACCTTCAGTATATTTAGGATATAGTTTGAGCAGTCGATAGTCACACTATTCTTGTCATCAGACAAGTAACAAAAGCATAAGGGAAAGGCAGCACAAAACCTAACTTAACAAACAAGCTTAACACAGTAACTACAACAAAATCAGAAAACTCAACAAATCCAGCTAGAGGTGGATGTAGCATAGAGCTAACACTGCGGAGACGTAGATGAAGACATATATCTGTTGTCATTGTGTTGTGGTGAAAACTTCACACAAATGTACTATATAGTTTTATTAATTTTATCTCTTTAGCCATGCCATATACCCACATATTGAATGATGTGCCCCAGTAAAATTTCCTGCAGGGATACATTAGTCAGATTTTACCTGGCCTTGAATTAGCTACCAAACTTGTTTGGCAAACATCAGTATAAAAGAATAGGTTGCTACCTCCCAAATCTCACCATTTTACAAACAGTCTAAAGAAAAAGCAAGAAGTGGTGGAGGGAGGAGAGTCTCTATCCAGAGTACAGTTTAAAGGCTTAGAGGCGACACTTTTTAGAAACATATTAGAAAACTTAACACTAAAGTGATAAATAAAATGAACTTATACTCTGAACTTATGTATGCCAACTATGAGATCACCATATCTTGGAGAAAAGGAAATATTTTAGAAATGGCATCTCGTAAGTTCGTATTTTGGGACTCATTCTAACAGGTCCCGACATTTCAAATGGTTACTCTCATGACGTGCTTATGAGCTTAACAACAAGAACTTTTTACAAAAGAGGATATATGAATTAGAAAATAAACTCTTAAAAAAAGACCATTCAGAATATTTTATTTGTTTCTGACAAGACATGAGACATGACTTCAAAACTTCAGAAAGAAGACCAATTACTACTATTAGAAAGTGTATTTTTTCTACTCAGAAAGTTTTAGGTTCTTAGAATAGATTTGTTATGGAAATAAATTTGTACCAATAACAATATTCACCAAAATAAGTATAATGTGGTAAAGACATAAAGAGAATTAAATTATAAACAGCCTTAGTGGTCATAATCATCTTTAGTAGTCTCCCAAATAATTGACATTTAATTGCAAATGCACAAAACTGTGACCAGAAGATTGGGAATAAATTACTGCTTTATTTGGAGCAAAATTCCCATCCGTTATGGGGTTGGACTGTGCTTTGCATACCCACTCCAGTTTTCATGATCAAATCTGAGTGCACAATTTCTTGCAGAAAAGACAAACACACACACACACACACACACACACACACACACACACACACACACACACACACACACACACACACACACACACACACACACACACACACACACACACACATACACACACATATGCCTACCCTGCTCCTGTCTTTAGCAAATTGAAAGAGAAAACACCATTTTCAAAACAAAATGTTTGTATTTGTTTGATACGGACACATATTTTGGCAGATACCACATCTCCTATTTTTGTTTCCTGTTAGATTTCTAGGCAATATTTGTTAGGTCAGATATACTGTATTGTGCAACTGGGCTTTTAACATGTCAGTTGTGTGCTTTAGTGCAAACAAGGACACGCAGCCTTTTTCAGCAGAGCAGTAGCTTGCAAAATTTATGGATAATTTAACAATACTTACTTAGAATCTACATGTGTGGCATAAAGTCACAGCCAAAAGAGATTCTGGCCTTCTATAAAACAATTAACTCAACAGACTACAATAACGTTCCAACTTATCCTTAACTATTGCTCTGTGTTGCATGGAAAATTAAGGTAATTGGACTTGTGAAGCAAAACTGGCCTGATCTCTAACTATGATTAATGACTTCTGTGACTTCAGAGAAATATGGATAAGGAAGGAAATCCCACAAAAAAGTTTGATATTTTCATAGACCTTTGCCAGCTCCTAACAAAAAAAAGGAAAACTTGGCTCCTTATGGTGTCACTAAAAAAGGCTTGCAGTCGTGCAATGCAGAACATGTAGAAGGGGGAATATGCAATAGCTCTTAATGCAGACTAGTTAATAAATATGCACAAATTATTTTTTAAATTAAGTTTTAATGGAAAATCACCTGCCACGTGCTTTTAAGTATTATCTGAAATATAAAAATGACAGTCCACATGATATCACAGTGCACAAAATGGCAGTTCAAAAAAATAGCAATATGGAAGTCAAAGAAATGTAAACTTTACTAACAAGCTATTGACCTATCAGTGATTTCTCTGGAAAAGATGCCTCAGATCATGTCTTGCACAGATTATGGGCCTCCAGTCTGTAGAACACTTTAACATGTATAAAACAAATAGATTGTATTGAAATGTAATATTAGATTAATAATGATAGCTCTGGAACTGACCGAATGTTTTCTTGGTTCAAGAGACAGTCAAAATGAGCTCACTTTTCCTTGTTTATATATATATATATATATATATATATATATATATATATATATATATATATATATATATATAATTCCAAGTGTGACAGCATAATTTGTGTCTAGGAGACTCTTTATCAGGTTACAAGTTTCTTTCCCTCAGTGATTTTTTTTCTGAAAACATAATTTATGTTTTTATCATAGTAAGATGTTGCTTATTGTATCAGCATTTGTCAGATGTCCAGCTTCATACTTTTCAGCAGAATCCATGCCTCTTATTTTTAATCACTGGCAATATGTCAGTAGTCAACAGAGTGATAGCTTTTCCATGAAATGTGTACATCTGCACATAGAATTATAACACTTAAGGAAGATAATCTATGAATAGAGTAGTTTGCTTGTAATTTCCAGTGTTAAACACTTATAACAGCAGGTTTTGAACTTAGATGAACATTTAATTTTTTTCCTTCAAGATTAAAAAAATATAGTCATGTAAAATGTAATAGTTCCAGGTATAAACCATAATATTAACTTATAATGTCATATATAATGGCTATATCTGGTCTACTGTATCAGACATTAGCACCATTCTATCCATGTCACAAAAATATAAATTACAACTCTGCCATGTCATCAGTTATTTATCAGCATGCTAGCCACATCTTCAGTGGCAGGGCCTAATTCACATTAACCACAGACACTATTAAATTCCTCCTCAGAATTATAAGCCCTGCATTTAAGCTACCTGCAAGACGTTTCCTAGCCTTACATACAAAAAGGTTACCCTAAGTGCAAAATACATAGTTACATTTAAAAGAAAACGTGGATTATTTAAAACTAGATAAAATGGAACTGTACAAAACACATTAAAACACATTTCTTACTCTAAAATTTTAACTTACAGACCAGTTAAAAACAAAATCAATAAATGAAAATTTGAAATAAAAAAATACAAATGCTCATAGGAAGTCGTATAAATTAGTGCCTATAATGTCCTTGAACCTGAAAGAAATGCTAGCCCACATAGGAAAGTACTAACTTTACCAAATAAAAGAAAAAAATCCATGAAATAACTTATTAACATTATAAAAACAACTGAAAAGAAGTCTTCATTCCAGAATGAAATAACTACCAACCTAAACTACAAATGTATGGTGTAGATATAATATGATATAATTGATAATTTAACTGCTTATTGTACATAGATGCACTTTTAAGGGTTGATTGTGCTTGTACATTTGTCTATGACAGGTCTAGAAAATTAAAAAAAATAAATAAATAAAAAGTAAAATAACATATTTTTACCCATCTCTTCCCTCCTGCCATTTTACTGTATTAAGCCAATCACTACAAAAAGGGAAAAAAAGGGACATTCCTTCTACTGGCACACCAATCAAGTGACCATATGCACAACACCCCCCCCCCCTCTGGCATAGCCATTCAGTTCCCATTTCTATGCCCTACCCCCGACCCTCCTCCATTTTACTAAACAAATAAATAAAATAATTTATTCTTGTTATTATTTATTTATTTATTTCCAGTTTGATGACCGGGGAGGTCGACTGAGCTCAAGGAGCCCGTTTTCAGTGGAGGCCCGGGGAGAAAAGCTCCATAGTACATAGTAGAAATAGTACTGAAAGAAAAAGCAGCTCTTTAAAACTCTTACTGCTTACTAACTACAATTACATCACTACTACACTAAAAGTTTTTTTTTTTTTTTTTTCTTTCTTCTTTCCTTCTACATTCCTTCTACTGGGTACCCTCACCCTCCTCCATTTTACTAAACAAATAAATAAAATAATTTATTCTTGTTATTATTTATTTATTTATTTCCAGTTTGATGACCGGGGAGGTCGACTGAGCTCAAGGAGCCCATTTTCAATGGAGGCCCGGGGAGAAAAGCTCCATAGTACATAGTAGAAATAGTACCAATTAAGCAAATTGTAATATTATATAGAAAACTAAGCAAAGTAAAACAGCAAAATGTACAATGCATATTTACATGCTTACAGATTAGAGAACAAGTAGTACGGAGTAAAATTGTACAGAGGTTTTAAATAATCTGTGAATGGTATAAAAGCAACATTTGTAAGAAGGCAGTAAATAAGATTAATCCCTTAAAAGGGGAGGGTAAAGGTGGAAGGTACCTTATGTGTGATGAATGTATTCCTGTAATAAGAAGGTTAGGTAGGTAGAGTGCAACTGCATTTCCAATTATAGGAGAGGTAGGAATGGAGCTGGGTTTTGAAGTGTTCAAAGTGTTCAGAAAGAGAAGGAGGGAGTGAATTCCATTTTTTGGCTAAGGAAAAGGACAGGAGAAGCTGACCAGCGGCCTGATTTGGTTTGTATACAGAAATTAGATTTTGGTGGGAAGATCTTAGAGTTCTGTGTGGGGTGTATGATTGTAAGATGTTAGTTAGTGCTGGGCATTTAGCTGCTTTAAAAAATAAGCTTGTGGGTTGTAGTGAGTTGGAGGTAGTCAAGGTAGTTGGGAAGTTCTAGCCATTGCAGCAGGTGAAGAGGTATACAGTGGTGGGTGGAATATTTGGATTTGGTGGTGAATTTTGAGATTTTGCTGTAACAGATTTCCAGTTTAAAAGAGATAGAGGAAGATAGGTTGGTTAGTAGGGGAGCACCATACATCAGTGATGGTAGTAATTAGGTAGTGGCGAGGGTCTGTCTTGCAGAAGGAGAGGGGAAGTGGGAGTTTCTGTACAGCATGCCAAGTTTCTGATGTGTTTTCTTAATATTTAGCTAAATATGGGTATCACATTTTAGGTGTTTGTCAATAGTAACCCCAAGAAGTTTAGCAAAAGGAACAACTTCTATGGTGGAGTTGGCATGGCTGATAATACTGAAAGAGGTTCTGTCGAGGGAGTGATTCTGGAGGGAGAGAATAGTATCAGTTTACATTTGTTGGCATTCAGAGAAAGGAGATTTTGTAGCATCCAGTTCTCAGTAGTTGAGAAGGCAGTTTGAGTTTTTGTTTGGAGCTCAGGGAGGTTAAAAGCAGAGCAAACTAAAGTTGAGTTGTCTGCATATTGTACTATGTTAGTGTTAGGAATGGCTGCATGGAAATCATTAATAAAGATATTAAAGAGCAATGGGCTGAGTATGGATCCCTAGGTACTCCGGTTGGGGTAGGAAGGAAGGCTGAGGTGCCAGTTTTCCATTTCATGACCTGAGATCTGTCAGAGGTAGCTGCTGAACCAGGTAATGGTGTTTTGTGAGATATTAAGATTAGAAAGGTGGTTTAGGAGGTGGGTATGGGAGACTGTATCAAAAGCCTTGGAGAGGTCGAGGAGGACTATGGATACAAGTTCTCCAGATTCACGGGCATGGTTTACTATGTCTAGGAAAGAGAGAAGAGCAGTTATTGTGCTATGGCCAGGATGGAGCCCATGTTGTGTTGAGGTGAGGAGTTGGTTATTTGTAAAGAAAGGCATCAGCTGGAGGTGGATACATTTCTCGAGAATTTTTGAGAT
Organism: Protopterus annectens; assembly: GCF_019279795.1. Classification (NCBI taxonomy): domain Eukaryota; kingdom Metazoa; phylum Chordata; order Ceratodontiformes; family Protopteridae; genus Protopterus; species Protopterus annectens. The sequence continues at coordinate 1,817,909,170 of NC_056735.1, forward strand.
AGGGGAGAGAATGGCTATGGGTTGGAAGTTGGAGATGTTATTATTTTTGCCTCCTTTGTGGAGGGGTAGGATAAAGGCTGCACACTACTGTTTGGGGACATATGATTCCTGTAGGTATCTATTAATGAGACCAACATCATCTATTAATGAGACTGCTAATGTGGATGGTGATACCATATGCTGCAAATTTTAGAAAGAGTGAGGGGATGTTGTCAAGGGCATTGGAGCATGGCTTAAGCTTAGAGAGAAGTTTTTTTATATATGAGGTGGAGATGGGTTTGAGATGAAAAATGGCAGGAGTGTTAGGGATGGAAGGTTGAGGAGAGGGTTTGAGTTGGAGGGAGAAGTTGTTGTTTGGGAAGGTCTTGATGAGTTCTGCTCTGGAGTTAATAAAGAAGGAGTTGAATAGAGTAACTATTTATGTGTCAGATTTACTAGTGTCAGGGCAAGGATTGTTTTTGGTACCTGGGCTGAGAAGACAGTTGATGGAGTTCCAAAACTGTTTGGGGTTTTTGGAATGATTAGACTGGAGTTTGGTATAGTATGATTTTTTTATCCTGCATAATATGTTTTTTGGCTAGGTTGCAGTGCTGTTTCTATTTAAGAGGGTGTTAGCGTGCTTATTGTGATGGTAAAGTTTCCAGGTCTTGTCCCTTTGTTGCATAAGTGCTTTGGTATCTTTAGTAAGCCATGAGGCGGAATTGGGTTTTATACATTTTGTTCTTGGAGGGGGCTTGGGATTTAAGGGTATTTAAGAAGGTTGAGTTGAAGAATTCAGTGGAGTTGTCTAGAGGAAGAGTTTTTAGATTGTCCCAGTTTTTTAGTTTGAGAGAATTGGAGAAGATCACGGGGTTAAAGTTTGTGAGGTTTCATGTATGGATATATAGGTGTAGGTGAGGAGTGGAGGGGGTTGCTCCATGGATGAAGGCTGGCAAGTGATCACTAATGGAGTCTAGTAAGGTGCCAGTGTGGAGATTTTATTTGGGTGAGAGACTAGGATCCAGTCAAGTATGGAGCCTGGGGGGTTATTTTTATTGGGTCAAGTAATGGCATTTGTAAGTTGAGTGAAATTGAATAGATTGATCGATATGGAGGGATTATTGGTATTAATTTTGTTCCAGTCAATGTTTACATCTCCTAATATGTATGTTTCAAGTTTAATATTAGTTGAGGCCCATAGAAGAAGTTCAAGTGTAGTCATATTGTTTCCAGGGGGGATATAGAGGGCTATAACACACATGCTTTTATAGTTATTTATCTTGAGTATTCCTATGACTAGTTCGGCGTTGTTGAACTGAGGAATAGGATTTTGGTAGGGAGTGAAGGACAGTAGGCAAGAGTAGATTAAGGCTACTCCTCCTCCTTTCCTATTTTGGTGGTCATATCTGAGAGCTTGAAACCCAGGGGGTAGGATTTCAGAGTCAGAAATGTTGGGTTTTAGCCATGTTTCAGAGACAGCTACTATGTCAGGTAGGGTATGGTATAGCCAGGCATGGAAGTGGGCTATTTTGTTTTTTAGACTCTGGGCATTGATGGTTAGGAGTTTGAGATATTTGGGGTTGGTAATATTGGTTGTGATAGAGGGAGTTAGGTTATTGCTGGTATTAGGTCCAGTGTTGGGGTGTATGTCTCCTGCTAAGCATAGGCAGTCAAAGGGGAATGGAAGCAGGGGTTTGGGTTTGCTCCTTGAGTTTTGTGGGAAGTGCAATATTGCTTATTTTAAAGCTGTCTCGCTATGTTAAACCCATTTAACATAGCAAGACAGTGTTTTAAAAAAACGAGTTATACTAATGGAAAAAAGTCCGGGCAACCGGACCTTTTTCCATTAGTATAACTTCGAAAACAACGAACAGCGGCTACACAGCCGCACTCTGTTACATGAAGTCATGGTATAATTAAAAATATACCTCACACAGTCACTTCAAACGTCAATACAGAACTACTTAAAATGTGTAGTGTAGAACATAAATTATTGTAGCACTACACAGACAAGTTCAGTTAAACCTAAACATTAAAAATGTTCAAAAAGTTAAAAATTAATAATTGACATATTATTCAATATGTTCTTTTGTTAATGTTTTTTAATATTTTTATATGTGTGTTCAGCAAACAGTTGTTACAATTTATACCCTGCCTGCACAGAGTGGTACAATGCGAAGGTTTTAGTTTAAAAAAAGTGATTTATTTATTTGTTTATTTATTTTTACTTTTAACTGTAGCAAACTGCTTGCTACAATTTAGAAAGCAGTTGCTAGAGTTTAGAGCACACACAGACTGCCACAGTGCTCAGGTTTGACTGCAAATGCAATACCAGCTTGGGGTCAACTGATTGCTTCCCCCAATACTTTGTGCCCAGGGCAGTTGCCCCTCTTGCTCCACTCTAGCTGTGGTACTATTTATAACCCAGTGCCTCCCAAACCTCTGAAATAAACTTCCTCTGTATGTTATATATGGCAATTTACTGTCTTCCTTTAAACATAAACTAGATGATTGGATGGATATCCCCAAATTTACTCCAGGATTAATCAATATGGCCATCCTGAAGTAATGAGGTGCTGCCAAAGGGAGAGTGCTGGAAAGGCACGAATGAAAATCAGCCTCAGTGGCTTGGAATATCTAGGAATCTAATCTGAAGAAGTCCCGTTAATGTATTAGGGACAAAAGCACTAAACTGAGTTTTCATTGCACATTTTTTATTATTTTTCCAATAAATCGAAGTCAAGTGCTGAACTTTTAGTTTGTATTTGCTCATATTCTGGTGTGCCTGGTCATTCAACTTACTGAAAAATGATTTGAAAAAAGTATCCATTTGTTGAAAGAAGCAGTTTCTATATTTTTAGTCTTCCACCACACTATATAGGCTTTTTTGTGTTTTATCAGTCTTTTTTCAGCTGCACAGACACACGCAGGAGTGGATGCTCCTAATTAGGTGTAAAAAAAGAATGGAATGTTTAACATGGTATGGTAAATCTGTTAGCCTGTACCAGAACAGCAATTTGTTATTTACCCAGAGAATGATATGGTGTGGTTGCATAATGCAGCTGTTCAATGGCTGGGATTGTTCTTTCTTTCTTTTGATAACTGGGTGCTCAACTGGTTTAATTTCCATTTTCAGTGGTGGCTAATGAGCACTGCCTGGTTAACTGACTTCCTTAGACTCATGCAGTTTGCAAATGCAGACTGAATTAATCTAATGTAGGACTACAGTGTATAGTTTGCTAGAAGCTTATAACCTTTATCCTTTGCACTAAGCTACCACTGTTTTAACTGGGGTTAAATTAGCTGCTGACATTGTGGTGTGAGAATCCTAGGGAGTAGATATTGCAGTTTTATTACAAGAGTGTGGATCAGATGTTAGATAAGGCAGACTTTGTCCTTAATTGTATAATAAAGGTAGGAGGTCAAAGAACCTGGATCAGTTGTCTGGCAGGAATGAGATATAAGGAGGTGGTCCCAATCCCTTGCAGCATATGTATATACCAAACTTGGACATCACTTGCTGACAGGCATGGAATATTAGTCTTTAATAGGAGAAAATAAATATATGGGAGTCCTGATTGCAAACAAGAGATACTGGGCAGGGACACAGGCATTGCATATCTCTGATTTTTGGTAAGATATACTGGAAGCTCAGTGGGCTTCTACACTTTATGGGATATATGGATCAATGGTGCATGTGGTTTGACCAAGGAAATGTAGTGATACCAGCAGAGAGATAATGTACAGGTAATGTCTGCTGAAATATGAGTCTATCCCTTCATGACAGCATATTAAGCTGCCATGAAATGGCCACCATTTTTTACACTTGCTAAACAAAGTACTGTGGTGTTAGACCTCAGAACACCCCTGGGTGTGCATTATTTCCAAAACAGCATACACCCTACCTGGTATTATTGCTTGGCTAGCCATATGGAATCATCTTCCTAACGATCTCAAAACATTGAAAGAGTTGGAAAAATCACTTTGTAGCCATCTAAGCTATGAAGTCATGTGCAACTGCTATAGGGGCAATAGTTAACCTACTTTTACAGTGACCTGTGCTATTGAGATGTTTACAACAATTTAAATACTGTTCTGTAACTAATGCAACAATTATTGTTATTCTCATACATGTATTTCAAGTTTACTGTTTTAGCATACATTACTGATTTGGTTATGTTGCATTTAACTCATTTCTATTTATGTACTATATTTTGCCTTAGTGTTTGGTTCATGGCACTTTTACCTGATTACCAAATAATAAATAAATTAAATATTGTATGAGACACTGGCCATTTGCCACTCTCAAACCCTGCAACTTGTAAATGACTCATCACATGGGATTTGATTTCACAACTCTAGAGGATAACTTAGCCATCAAACGAATGTGTCTTAGCTTAAGTAGAAGTCAGTCTGGTGAGCTGTCAGTTGTTAACAGGTGGTCTGTAAAGGTATGTTATATCCTTTTGTGATATTTAGTCCACCAGTCCTTATGCCAACAAATGTCTAACCTAAGAACTGCACACTTCTACCTTCCATAAATGCCTAAGGACACTTTGCACATGCATTGTGTAATGATGCTTGCCATCTGCATAGACCAGAGTAGCGATATATAATTGTATATGTCACAGAAATGAAGTAAGTGGTGTATACCTGCTATGAGGGATTTATGAGACTCAGCCAGCATTAATATATTTAAAAGTGCAAATGAACATCACTTTGACTCTTGTAACTTATATAAAGTATTACTTGGCTACAATAATTATTTTATACATTTTCTTCTTGATTTTTCTCAATCATGTGAAAATGATGAGCAAAAAATATCATCAAAGCAAACCTGAACTGTACTGATTACCCCCAAAAGCTTCACTTAGTACTAGCATTTGATGGGTATGTACATCATCGAATTGAAACGTGGCAACTGGCATATTTACTTCTTTACTACGATGGCAGGGCAAAGGATGAAATTATGTTAAGTCATTAATCAAGAGAAAAAAACAATACTATTTTAAATGAGGGTGGAAGTATTACATATATTATTAATGATAAATAAGAGAAACACAGTATCAACTTACATTAAAAGAAATTTGAAACCAGTCATAACAAAAATATAGCGATCTTGAATACTTTACTTGTATTGAGGTTAACCAACCCTTGTGGTCACTGTGTCACATTGCTGTACCTTGTACCAAATTATACTTCAGAATCTGAAAATATTACTCAGTAATTGTGTGGTCATAATATGCAATCCATTTTCTTCCTATTCTTGCATACAAAATATAATGCAAGCATTGTCACCACCTGATGGATTTGCAGCCTCTTGTGAATCTATAGTCTTAACATTTTGTATTTCTAAAGCTCACACAATTGGAAGCACTCCAAAATATTAGACATGAAAACAGGAAAGTAATCAAGCAGTTTGCATGCTTGCGAAGACATTGTTATATAAGTGCCCAAATTAGGCCAAGTATGAGTCCTTCTTTGAGATTTAAAGCCATATACTTCCAACCTATTTTGTATATATAAAATGTGGCACATAATTAAATGCTGCTAATTGAAAAGTTTCACTAAACTACATGAAACACATGCTCAGGCAGTGAAAAGGGAAGCTCCCATTAGAATTCACTCACAAAGGAAAAGCAAAGTAAGACCTGCATTTTGGTTTCCGTGAACCATAAAACACCATCGACACAGATCATGTAGCTAAGAAAATAAGGCTGGTTGAAGCTTATATAGTACAAATGAACTGTCTTAGCAGCATGTCTAGATACAGAAAACATGTTAATGTCTATAAATAATAGTTCTGTAGGTGCAAACTATGATTTAAACTTGCCTCAGTGTCTCGTTGTCATAAAAGTGATATGCTTGTATTCCAAAATGCACTGTTCACTGACAGTTTGTTATTACACTGGGTGGCATCTTTTAAAATAGAACCTAACATTACTTTGCAATTGGCATTAAACAGGCTTCCTGCTTTGATCTTTTGTGGAACTGTACTTACCTGAAACAGAACTGCCAATGTTCTGTTTATGAACAGGCTACCAACATTTACTCAAAACAGTTACCAAGCCCATGATGTCATGATTTAATGACTATACAATATTTTCTTTGGCTGTAATGCAAAATGTGACTTGTTAAAAGACAGTGGAAATGGCCTTTTTCAGACAGAAAACATTTTTTTTAATGAGGACATCTCAAGGAAGTGCTAAACACCTGTTTGTAAAAGATATATGCAATAAAGGTATATGACAATGCCAGGATTGTCTTTTAGTAACTTGGAAAACAATAATTAAAATTAGAAAGTTTCTACGTGCACAGGGGTGATGATTTGCAAAACATCTTAATACAAAGATTACCATCAGAATTTCTTTTTTGGAATGTCTTTGTAGTTGGAGAAATGTTGGTGCTCCTTACAGCGTAAACTTGAAAGTTGTTCTGTCTCACCTGACCAGAAGTAATTATGTAAACCATATTAGACTACAGAATGGATATGTGTCCTCATTTAATGGAAGCCCATTAAAAACTGAGGAAGACATTTACAATGCATGTCTATGGAATTTGCTGATTCAACGTTTTTCTGTGAGGATTTGTTGTACTGTCATTAACTTCTTGACACTTTTGAGTCTGGTATTTCAAAACACCATCTTCAGAGCTCAGTTAAACAAATAATTTCAGTCACATATCTTAATCTGATCCTGAATAGTACATTCACACACAAGTATGAAAACATTCAAGTAAAGTAGTAAACAGTGATAGCCACATACTGTATGACTTAAGGTACTCTGACTACCTGGTGTTATGAAAAACTGGATGGAAATTAGTGTAAATGTATACACGTGCCTAATACTGAAAATAATGTGCTAGTATTACTAATAATTTTCAACATGCTGCCATGTAGTGTACAGCAAGGGTAGTCCTTCAAAGACAGCTGTCTTTTTTTGAAAGACTGGCAGACCAAGATGGTTTTCTTCTAATTCAAAGCAATATTATACTTTTTTTTCTGCATGTCATTACCTTTGGAAAAGAAGTAAAAATATCAATACACTAGTTTAAGCAAAACGTTCTCATTGTGGGACAAAAATATAGTTGTGATCAAAAATACATTTTTTATACCGGTGAGGTTATTATTTTTTTCCAGAACTCTTGTCAAATCAGGACTATGAAGACAAGTACCATATCTATCCTGTGTAGTTTCTAGCTTTTTACTTAACTATAGTCTCTTTACTTAATAAGGTTTACAAACCAATTTCATTTGTACCTTGTATCTAGCTAAGGATATGTCATCATATAAACTGACTTTTGGTGGAACACTTTTTACCTCCCCATTATCCCCAACAGGACGTCTATCAGTTTTAGAGCCCTATAAACAGTTGTAGTTGCTATATAGGTATATTGCTACTGACTAATGCCTTTAGTCTACAGAAAAGGAATGGCAAATCTAATGTTCACGGTAACTTTGTGGGCAGGAATCTAGGAATACTGAGGTAAAAACTGCATACTATCAATAAGAACTAAGTGTTATAATTTTATAGTCCGGGGTTTGATTCCCTTAGTTTCCTTTTGCTATGACCTTGAGCAAATTAAGAAAACATTGCCCTCAGTTCACTCCTGAAAAGAGACAGTGGTAGCTAATGAGATTACCTGTTAAAATTAGAAAAATATCATTTTTGATATCAAGAGCAATACTAGTTATTTCTTAAACTTGCTTTAAATTAAATTACTAAACATGTTTTCCATTTGTAAAACATATTCAACAAGCTGTTACTTTTATTTGTGTTTTTATTTGTGTTTAGATAAGCTAACCATCTACTGAAGGAACCCCTTGATATTCCTCTGTCTAGATGAAATGTACTTATGTAGGCTGTGATTCATTGAGAGAAAATTTATCTGCAGAAACTGTATGCTCCAGTGGCTGCCAGATAATGTCTTGTGGTAAGTGAAGCAGCCCAGCAGCATATAGTTATATGCAAAGGAGCACAGAAGTGATGGGCTGCACTTCCTGTAGCAAAATCATACTGGAGGCACATAGCTATACAGTAATGAGATTTGCATTGTGTTATAGGGACACACAAGTGACCATCTTTACAATGAAATGAAATAAACTGGTAAAGGAGTGTATAGGAAAGTAAAACAGAGGGATGGCGGCAAGCAGACAGAGACAGAGACATATAGGAAAGTGCAGAAGGGGAATGCAAAGTGGGGATAGAGCTCAGTTTTACTTAGGTAGACATGGGGATCAAGGGGGAGGCAAGAGAGTGGTGACTGAAATCAGAGTAAGGAAGGTAAAGGAAGAGGGATAGGTGAGTGTTTAGTGGTAAATAAACATAAAACAGTACGTACAAACAGGGGTGTATGTGCACTTACTGAGATGTATAGAGACACACAGACAGAGCTCTCAACCTTTACCAACAGATAAAGACAAAGTAAAGAATAACTAAGGAAAAGGCACCAAATCAGGGGACACATTTTAAATGATTGCATTATTATCTTAGAAATTCTCAAAATGATTTCCAAATTTAGGAGGAATGCTACAAAATGTTGAGAAACATCAGGGGTGTCCTGCAAAGTATGGATATTTAAGAGACTGCAGACAGAGTTCGGACAAATAGCAATGGGGAAGGCTAAGTAATGCAAAGGAATGGAACAGTACACATTAGCAAAGAAAGTACCCCAGGCTGCAGATAAGGTTGAATGTGCAGCAGTATGTAAGCTGTTACTTAGCTGAGAGGAAGACTATGCTAACTCAGTGCCAGCAAATAGTTCAGTGTGGCCATTGATATAGGTGAGTTAACCTTCCAGTGGCCCTTTAGTCAGAGCCTGCAGCACAAAGGTTTCTGATATTCAGTCCTGAAGTGTTTGATGTGGCCAAAGCACACATGTTGTTCTCTATCAGCCACTGTCTCCACTAACTGGTGCAGCTGCAGGTGGACCCCACCAGGCACTGTGGTGGGCCTACCTGCTCATAAGGGGCTGTCACAGCTTCCTCATCATCTTCCACAGCTGTAGCCTAAGAAGTGATGTGTTGTGGTTGGGGTACCTGCTCAAAACTCTTGTTCTTCTGGACCTGCAGAATGAGCACACAATGGCAAGTGTGCTAAAAGTGTATTATTCTAATATCTCCATCCATTCATCCAGTCTAATACCTAAAGTAATAATATACTATACTACATCATACATTACACATACCGACCCTGACTTGCCATCAATCTTTGCTGTGTCCTGCATGACTGAGATCTCATTAAACTTGTACTGAATGGGAAAGATGTGAATCAGTACAGAAATGTCAGGGAGAGTGCCCAGCACAGCATATCCAATGCAAGGCCCCACAACTATGTCCTTTATTCTGTTGCCCAGTATGCAGGCAGGTGTCTGCCCCTGTACATAAGTGTACAGACCTATGAACTGATATAACACTGGTACATATGGTGACAGACTGGTCAGCATGTTGGTACCCTAACACGTTTTATCAACATTTCACACATAAAATAGCTAGGTCTTTCAGCACATTGTGGAGTTCCCTGATCTGGTCCCTGACATTGAGCAGCACTCAACATCAATCAGCAGATATCCATGAATGTCATCTAGGTATGGTCTACTGCTATGCAGTCATACATGGAGGTGACTGCTCTGTTGTACAGCATATGGAAAGATGTCATCCAGCACTATCAGAACTTCTATGTGGGCATAGAGTACAGAAATCACAAAATGATTGGTCTTATGAGAGTTATAGTGCACAATCTGTTTCTGTTTGCCATCCCTATTCAGAATATTGCAAGTGATGTCATCACTGCTCAAATTGGCAATGTTGTTCTTGATTAGGGTAAGATATATCCATGGTGGCCATGTATGGGCACCTTCCAGGAGTGCACACTCAGCACTTGAGTCAAAAAGTATATGATGCTCTGCCACCCCTCATAGTGGGTGGTGATGACACCCACACTCCACTGGTAGGAACCCTTATCTCCATACTCCATCCAGGTCAGGGTCAGACTCCTTGCAACTGGAGTGCTCAAATCCTGTCCCCCAAAGCCAGTGGAGTGACACAAAGTCACAACTATATAGTGGCACCATGGCTCTGTCACAGGAATGCCTGCTCCATGACACAGTATATTTCTTTATCACAAGACACCTTCCATCATAGCTTCCTATGACATCATCCTCCCTGTCAGTTTGTGTTAACAGCCAAGCTTCATTGTGTTGTTAGGCACCTTTCCACATAATCACCAATATGGCTCACTGCACCCTCCATGCTGTTTAGTATATAGGATCATAGGTTCATAGATGTATACCAGGCTAGTTATGCAACCCAAATGTATCCCACTAATTATTGTGCTCAAGCGGTTATTTTAAGGTGTGTATGTTAGTTAGGACATGATTTAATGTCTGCCTCTGTCCATCGGAGATGCAGGTGTCAGACCAGGTTTGAATTTCCGATTGCCTATCCACTGGTCCAGGTTTGCTTGAATAGGGTTAGGGAAGGGCTCTGCTTCACATGGACTGGAAGCCTATTCCAGAGGATTGGGATTCACTGAGATACACAGCTGTCCCTCCAATATGTCCAATTTAAGTTACTTCTTGAGCTGTTTAGCAAAACAGGATGCAAAGATAACTTGTATGCCAGGCATACATTGCCTCTCAGCAGTCTGTAAGAAATAGAGTATAGAAATACAGCTTTGAGGCAAGCTGCATAGGACATTGTGTTTACAACCTGTATTATTTTTGTCAGGATGCACTGTTGATGCTCCAACTGTTGCATGTGCCTTGTCAGGTACATACAGAAGGGGGTGTTATACTCAATGATGGGTCAGATGAAGACTGAGTGCAGTAGCACAAATGACTTCCCCTAGGCCTAGTTGCCATGCCCTTGCTTATAAGTTGAGTGACATAGAATTATTATTTTTTTTTTTTATTATTATCTTAGACACATATTGAATAGGGTTATGGAAGGACCAGGTTGCTATCTGCATGAATACCCAAATCCCTGACTATTGTGTCTACTTTTGTGGATGTTTTATCAATAAGGTAGTTTCCCCAGGTGGCCAAATGTCTGCTGCACAGTGAGACTTGACCATACAGTGCCAGGCATAGACTGTCATAAACGATACAAGTATCATGTTTGCTCTTTGTGGCACTGTTACTGTGTGTTCATCATGTCCCATAATTCTGGACTAGATGTCAACATTTTGCCTTTTGTGTTGGGTATTTTCACAGTTGCTATCAAGTGGGGAGTCTTCCACAGTCATACGATGAGGCTGTCCTACTTATTTCCTCAGTATCATATTGTGTAACATGGTACAGGCTATGACCAGCATGCAGGCTATAGCAGGAGAGGACTGCAGTATCTTCCCTGATGAGATAAGGCAATGTCATTTATTTTTGCTTCTTAGAAAGGATGTAAGATGTATATCCTCTTTATTTAAATTATTAGTGACACTAGAATGTTGGTCAAGTAGTGTGGTTTTCACTCTACTAGACAGATGATGTGGGGGGGTTCAGAAAATTGTGTGAAAGGGTAAATCAAGTCTGAAAACAGGGACAAACCTCCAAAAATAGGAACATCATGCCCAGAAGTAAATCAGGCCTGAAAATAGATATCTTCCTCCAAAACAGTGACAGTTTAGAGGCCTGAGCATGTGATGGAATGGCAGCCCAGTGGTGACTCTCTCTCCTTTGATTTCTTAGGGAACCAGATTTCCCCATCCTCATGAAGAAGCGTAACTTAAAAGAACTTGTTAGGCAGACAACTATGATACACTGAACATTTCCTCAGTTTGTCTCTGGAAGGTCCCAGTAGCTAAAATGGTGATGTGTCTCCACAGTGATGCAAAGACTATGTATTCCTATAGCTTCTGCATGTCCGTGGTACATGTCTACCATTTTCCTTACTGTGCCCCATTCTACCTGGAACAATTCCCTAGCTCCTGATAAGTTACGCTTTCATACATTAGCTATTGCCTATAACATGTTCTTAGTCAATCACATCTCACTACTGTCAGTAGTAATTAGTAATGGATACTGCTGAGCACTTTTCCCATGCAAATATTTTCCACATGCTCTGGTCTTTTGGGAGTCTCACAGGCTGATGTGCAAGATTATCCACATATACATTACAATATTGATTCTTTTGTATATATCTACATATCATTACTTCATTTGGGTACGTAGGTTCATAGGTTCATAGGAAGGTACTATCTGCCCGAGGGCATTTATAAGCCTAGCCAGAGTGTGCCGGCTTTCACCGTTCTGTCAAGCAGAGCCAATGAAGTGATCCCAGGGGTGAATTTTCTGTTACCCATCCATGCGTCATGGCTTCTCTTGAAGAGTGTTAGTGAGGGGCTCTGCCTAATGTAGTTAGGAATTTTGTTCCAAAGCATGGGGAGTCTCTGTGACAGGAATCTATCCTTCCAGCTTGTTCTATTTATTGTTGTGGTGAGGTTTAGCTCACTAGAGTGCATGGCTCGCAGTGACTTGGATTTCTTTAGGTGGAGCATGTCCATCAATTCTGAGTTGGACATGGGTTTGTAAGTCAGGCAGAGATCACCTCTGAATAAGCGATACGCCACTGAGTACAGCCGGAGTTTTTTCAGTTCGGCTGCATAGGATATATGTTTGAGGCCAGTAATCCTCTTGATGAGGTGCTTTTGTGGTCTTTCCAGCTGTCGGAAGTGTCTTGTGAGGTACCTCCCAAATGGAGCATTGTACTCTATGATGGGTCTGATGAGTGATGAGTAGAGGGGCACCATAACCTCTTTATTTCTAGATGTGAACCCCTTAGTAATTAGATGGGCCACATAGAAGGATTTCCTAACTACTTTGGCAATATGATTGTCAAAGGAGAGATTACTATCTACCTGGATCCCCAGATCTCTTATTACCTCTTCTGTATTAAGGGGGCTACCACCTATGTGGTAATTTGTGGGTGTTTTGTTTTTCCCCAAACGGGATGACTATGCATTTTTTGGCATTTAGCTTGAGGCCATGACTTTGACACCAGATGTCTGCCTCAGTAAGGCCTTTCTGAAGGATGTCCGTGTCAGCTGGAGAGTCAGTTATGGCTCCCAGTTTGCAGTCATCAGCGAACTTGGTTAGCCATAGTCCTCCTGTGTTTGCCTGTACTTCTGAGAAATATATGTCGAACAGTAGGGGTCCAGAACCGAGCCTTGCGGGACAACACTTGTGACTGGTTTAGAGTCAGACCTGGAGCCCGCTATTCTTACCTTGTGAGTTCTGTCTGTAAGCCATTTGGCAACCCATCTTGTGAAGTATGGGTTTATGTACAGGCTGGTGAGTTTTTCTATAATACCCGAGTGAGGAATGGTGTTGAACACCTTGGCGAGATCAAGGTAGGCTGTGTGAACCACCTTTCCCTCATCTATGGCCTTGGTGACTGTCTCGAAGAAGTCAACCAGGTTCAGTAGGCACGATCTGCCCTTAACAAAACCGAACTGGGCCAGGTCAAGTGTTTGGAGGGTCCCAATGTCTTTGTTAATGAGTTCCATGATGATGCGCTCCATAGCCTTGCAGATGAGGCTAGCCAGGCTTATGGGGCGATAGTTACCAGGGTCAGTTGTGGCCCCTCCTTTGTGGAGCAGAATAACTGTTGCTGTGCACCATTCTATGGGCATGTAACCTGTGGAGAGGCTGAGGCTGAACAGCGTGTTTAGGTGGGGGGTTAGTTCATTCTGTAGTTCGTGCAAGACGCAGCCTGGGACACCATCTGGCCCCAATGATGCTGTGTTTTAGGCTTTTAAAAGGGCTGTTTTCACCTGTGCTTCTGTGATTTCCGAGACACTATACTTTTCCAGTATTGTTGTGGACCCTTTTGAAGGTGAGAGGGAGGTGAAGTTTGCACTGAATCTATCTGCCAGGATGTTGGCAATATCAGTAGGTTCAGTATATTTTGTGCTATTTTGCACTAGCTCAGAGCATATCTGTGAGTTGCCACTTAGATTCTTGACATAGCTAAAGAAGACTTTGTGGTTATCTTTCAAATCTTTGGCTATTTTTCTTTCAAAGTTAGCCTTGGATGATTTTATGAGGGATCTTAGTTTCTTACTGATACTGATCAGGGATGTCTTTCCTTCTTGGGATTTGCTTTTTTTCTGAACTAGTTTCCTCCTTCTGTTGTATAACCTGTTTATGGCAGGGGTCCACCAGACTGGTTTCCTTCTCTTAGGGGAGTGAGTCTTGGTTTTGTTAGGGATGGCACAGTCCATGCATCCTTGTAGGTGCTCATAGAGTGCAATTGTAAAGGATTCTGCATCTTGGGCAGTGATATCCTTTAGCGTGGGGGCTGTGAAGCTTACCACCTCTGCCTTAAGTAAGGTGAAGTTTGCTTTAGAAAAGTTTTTCACTGTGGTTTCCTTGGTTGGGGATGGTGGTGGGGTGTGGACATCCAGGGTGATTAGTTTATGGTCTGATCTAACCAGTGACGGGTTGACCTCCGGTACGGAACACCTGTCGCCCATGTTGGTGATGACCAGGTCCAATATGTTGTGGCCTCTGGTAGGGGAGTTTACCAGCTGATCCAGGGCATTTGAGTTGATAAATTCCAGAAAGCGCTGAGCCTGGGGGTTTGTACCCAAGTAGTTTTCCCAGTTAATGGTAGGGTAATTGAAATCGCCCAATATCAGGGTGTTTGGTAGGACCTTCATGTTTTCCCATGTCTCCAGAAAGGTCGAGTGGTGGTCCTGGGTCATGGAGGGTGATCTGTAGGAGGCCACAATTTGCATTGCATATTTGCCCAATGTTAGTTGCACATGGATGATCTCAGAGGTATCCTGCTGTGCCACTAACCTGGAGGTGTGGGCATCCTTGATGAATATGGATACACCCCCTTCTTTTGTGTTTTGGTCCGTGTTCTTTGGCCGAAATGTGTGGTATGAGTTGTAGCCCAGTAGTGCTGGAGTGCTCTCTGGAGCCTTGAACCAGGTTTCAGTTACTGCACAGATGTCGACGTTCTCCATACTTAGGAGTGCTTCGAGCGCATGCATTTTGAGATTCAAACTCCTGGTGTTGAGTAGCATAACCCTCATTTTTTTACTTGTGCTGTTTACGGTGGTGGGTTTGAATTTTGAGCCTTGCCTAAAAAAGGCACTATGGGGGCAGCAAGAGCCTTAGCCAGTATTCGAAATGGCTTCTTTTGAATCTTAATATGCAATATGAATTTGCATACATTATGAATTTGCATACATGTGCATCACCACCAGCTTCATTGCAGTGCAACAATTTTTATAAATTGCTCCTCTCCTACATGTGGTTGCTAACTGTACAAGCACACACTGTTTAGTACGCAATGTTAGTATGAATTCAGACTGAAGAAGTTTGTGCCCTTTCATTCTCTGTGTCTGTGGCTGTCTTTATAGATGCACAGATCTGTTATTGTCTCTCTTTTCTTACAGTGGAGCCTAGAACCAGAAAAGTGTAGCTACATAGTTAAGTTTGTCTCTGAATCTGTCAGCTCTCACTTGAATGGTCTGTGACGTAAAGAAATTCCCTGAATTTCATTCTTCTCCTGGTTTCCCCTTAAAAGAATACCAGTGTTTTAACCTCAACATGTGTGAGTACAAGAAAAAAACAACTCTGATCATTTTATCTGTCCAAATTTGAACTTCCTTTTTTCTATCTAGTATCACTGAAGTTTAAATTTCTTTTTAGTATCTGATTTGTGGTCTCCTACTCTGTTCCTTTTCTTTCCAGCACTGCCACCTTGAAAAATGCCCACACATTATGTGCTCTAACACTTTCTTATCACAAAACCATTAACTTGCCACCTGCAACCAGTCTATTTACTGCTTTTCATTTATTTTGCTGTTTTGTTAAAATAAAGTGAGGTCATTAGCTGTGACTACTGCCACAGCTTTGTGTGCTTTCACAGCTCAGGCCAGCTTTTTTCCTTCTTCCTGAATCAGTTTCTGATCTGGTATTCATTTCAGCCTGCATTTCTTCCTACCTAAGCATTCAAATATCAAAAAGGTATCCCATAACCCCATAACTATAGACATAACTGCTGGTTTCTCATGGTTTCACTCATACTAGAATGATGCCACATTTTTTCTCAAGTCCATCCAAGCATAAGTTTTTAGTGTATACTGTTTCTTATAAATCCAAATTCAACCCTAAATTGGTCAGCCTCAGTTTACCTGTTGAATGTGAAGAGAATAAAATGATTTGTTAAAATTAAGGGGGAATAACGACTCTGGGGTAGATGTGTGTATGGTTGACTTATCCAATAGATTTAAGAAATGGCTCAGGAATGAGCAAGGGAGATGCAAGAAAGGGGAATAGCAGGGACAGCTTGATTGTCCTTATGGCCATTTCTTCTGTTCAAGACAACAGGGAAGAATTACAAAAAATATTATATTTATGACAGAAATTATACACATGAAGCATTTTATTTAGAGGGTTGTGAAACTGAAATTTGTGCTGTGAAAAACTTCCATCAACTAATATCTTTGCTCATTTGGTTATAGTGACTTCCAAATACCAAACGAATTAATCATCCACTTGAAGATTTCTTATCTGTTGAATGTTTACTTAAGTCACTTGATCTTTATTCTTCTTACATGAGTGTATTGCATAAATATAAATATCTTTGCTGACTTACTTAAAATCTGTTTTGCAACTGAAGGTCTAGAAATGTTTTAACTTCTCTGTATGCAGATATAGCATACAATTGAGTCCTCATGGAGTAATATTTCTGATATGCTTTTGTTGACCAGCAATTGAGAATTGCGTTAAAGAAATGTGTGATTGTAGACAGAATGCAGATATATGCATGTTTATTTATGGTATGATTAAGTTACATGACTTGCATGATAGAAGCTGTAGGTTTGGTGCGACTAAACTGGTACAAGCAAAACACAAAGAATTTTGAATCTGCCATTCTTATGCTGCTCTAGTTGGAAATGAAATAAAACAGCAAATCACTGTAGCAGTATTAAAAGACAGTGTCATTTCACATTGTTACATGACAGCTTGCTGATTAATTACTTGTAGTATGTCATCTCCATGGAGGATTGTGAGATAACCGTGTACCTGCACTGAATTTTACTTTGCTATACTGTAATCTGCCCTAATCGGTCCTACATTCTTTCCAAAACAGCAAATGAATTCTATGGTGTTATCCAACAAGTGATTTTATCTGTTATGGGCTTCTGAATTTTCCTCATATTGTTTTGAATAAACTTTTCACATCATCTGACTTTCAAGAACTCATATAATTAAGTGCAGACACTGGACATTTCTTATCACTCCCTTCAGTCAGAAATTAGACAGTAATCTTACTATTTGTGGATTAGGCTGCATATTTTGCTAACAGACAAGCATTTGGCTAACACTGTTTAAACCATAAATACTGTTTAAGCCTCTGCAACAGTTTTACCAATACAAAACTTGAAAAATCTATCACTAAGTCATCGGAGGATGTAGATCAATATGCATGTATACCTTTAAGAAGTTTTCTAAGAGGCTTGCACAAGTGTGTAAGTACTGAGCACATGGAAGCCTTACTGCCATTTTGTAGTAAATTGTTGAGATGCAAGCATGTGTGCCTGTGTAGTCTGTCAGTTAATCAGTTTGTTTATATTTTGTACTGCTGCTATCCATCCTGATGTGTTTCTTTGTAACAAAGAATATAAACAAACTACCATGCCTGTCCATCTTTAATGGGAAACTAAACGAGTGACATGGTATCAGAATGGGATCCAGAAATCCAGATTCCAGGCCAAGAACGCACTCAGTTAAAGGTGAAGAAATATAAAGGAGTGTATCATCCCCACTGCATGTTTAATTCACAAAAAACAGGTCAGAAACAAATTTCAGGTATCAAAGCTTACTTAAATGATTTTTTACTCGCAAAATATGACACAAAGCACTCAGAATGCTCTGAACAATTGGGTTAAGTAAAGAAAATCTCCGAAACTGTGACATATTTAGAAAATATAACTATGAAAAATGTTTGAAATAAAACCTGAATTGCATAAAATGAATAAAATAAGGGAAATGACTGCATTTTTTTTCAAGTAGCACATAGCACATACTTTTTTGCATTAATTAAATCTACTCAAGGTATCTGAAGTATACAGAGAGTTTGTAAGTTTGTGTAGTATTACAGTATAATTATTTTGCAAAATACAACCATTTCAGAGCATATTTCACAAAGTACTGTATTCCAAAATGTATTGGCTGTGTGTGCATGTTCATACATAATTACAAGGGCCATATTTTCTTCAGTGTGTTTGGGCATACTTTGTTGGCATGGCTGAAGGATTTTGTAGACCAGCTCCTCTTGTATTTGATAATAATATTGCAGAGAAATGGAGAGTATTTGAGCACGAATATGATATTTTCATACAAGATGTATTTTCTGATAAAGATTACCATGCAAAGACATTTATTCTGCTTAATTTAGCTGGTTCAGAAGCTAAAGAAAGAGAGTGTTCATTTGTGTATGCACCTGCTGTATTTGCAGGAGAGGGGGAAAACCATCATATAGTGGTACCGGCTGAGTCAAGGGAAGACCCCGAGTGCTTAAAAAGAAAATTTAGAGAAATGTGTAATCCCCATATGAGTATTACAATGGAAAGCCATTTATTTTACAAAAGAGATCAAAAGCCTGGAGAAACTTTTGCAGCATATATAACTGACTTGAGAAACAAAGTTAAAATGTGCAGATTTGGTGATTTAAGGGATGAGTTGATAAAAGACAAACTTGTGTGTGGTATTAAAGATGATGCTGTGAGAAAGATTTTGCTTCTTGAAAGTGATTTAACTTTGAATAAGGCCATTGAGATTTATCAGATATATGAGCTCACAGAAAAGCACACAAATATGCTTACAAATGAGAAATGCATGCTTCCAGTATCTTCAAGTGCTCATGTTGATAGTTTGCAGCATGTGGCTAAAAGAAACAGGCCCAAGCACATGGCAGCAACTGTAAGCCCTGCAACATTCACTAGGAAACCCCATACTTTTCTAGTAAATTCCAGAGTGTGCACAGTCTCAGTGAAGCACAAGAGTTAGTCATCAAACTCAAAGCATGCAGCCCCACCCAGTTTCATACTCAACTGTTGTAATTGTGGTGCAAATCATGAACCCAAACTAGAAAAGTGCTTCGCTTCTGGTCAGCAATGCCACATATGTAATAAGTGGGATAATTTCAAAAGGTTTTGTAAATCAAATAAGGGGCATTCTTTTATTAAAAGAGAACATTTCAAGAGGCAAGTTGATCAATTAGAAAGCTGTGACTCTACTGTTTAATCAAACAGTCACTGCAGTAGGTTTATGGGCAAAGAATGAAGTATTTTGTACTGTTCAGATAAATGGAAGACCCACAGAGCTCAGAACTGACACAGGTTCAAAGTGCAATGTTATGCTAGCAGAAATGTTTGCTAGAGTATGTGCTGGTGAGAAGCTTGATCTGGCAATGTGTGCAAAGCTTGTCGCTTATGGTGGCTAAGAAATTCAGACTGAAGGTTCAGTAGTGCTTTCATGTTACTCTGCTGCGAACAGCTACAACTTGCAATTTTATTGGTCAAAAGACAAGTACGATCATTAGGCCTCAGAGACAGTTTGAAAATGGGACTACTTTCATTTAATACGGAAGTGCACCATGTTAGCTTAAAAGACCACTATTCTAATTATACCCAGTCTATTTTTTTCTACCTATGCTGATCTTTTTGAAGGCAAACTAGGCAAACTCCCAGTTACATACTCCATGAAGGTAGACCCTAAAGTCAGTCCAGTTGTCAGGCCAGCCCAGAAAATTCCAGCAGCTATGCAGAACAGAGTCAAAGCCGAGCTAAATGAAATGGTGCAGCAAGGTGTGATTTGTCCAGTTAAGAATCAACTGAATGGGTATCCTCCATGGTCTTTGCTCATAAGAAAAGCTCATATGATATCAGAATACGTATTGATCCATGAGATTTGAGCAAAGCACTAAAAAGACCTCATCATGCGATGCGTACAGTCAAAGAAGTCACTGCCCTTATGCCAAATGTCACTGTTTTTTCTGTCTTAGATGCAAAGAGTTCATTTTGGCAAATTTTGCTTGATTGAAAATCTTCATTGCTAACTACTTTCAGTATTCTGTTTGGCAGGTACAGATTTCTGAGAATGCCATTTGGGTTAAATTCTTGCAGTGAAGTCTCCCAGCATGCAATGGAGCAACTTTTTCTGGGTATCCATGTGCAATTATAATAGATGATATTCTAGTAGGAGGTAATGGTGAAGTTGAGCATGACAAGAAAGTTCTGGAAAGAGCATGTGAAGCGAATCTTAAGCTGAATCCTCAGAAGTGCAAGTTCAGGCTATGAGAAGTTACTTATGTTGGTCGTTTATTTACCAGTTCAGGCTTACGACCATGTCCTTTCAAGCAA
This sequence comes from Protopterus annectens, assembly GCF_019279795.1. NCBI lineage: Eukaryota > Metazoa > Chordata > Ceratodontiformes > Protopteridae > Protopterus > Protopterus annectens. Next base: position 1,817,929,527 of record NC_056735.1, read on the forward strand.
ACAGCTATTCTTGAGATGCCAGCTCCAGACAATATTCTAATCTTACAATGTTTTCTTGGCATGGTTAACTACCTAGGCAAGTTCATTCCAGACTTGAGCCATCTTTCAGCATCGCTCAGAGAGCTGACATACAAAGATGTGCCTTGGTCATGGTTAGAACAACACAAAGAGCATTTGATGTCCTGAAACATAATTGCCAGTCCACCTCTCAGATACTATGATGTCCACAAACCAGTAACTCTTTCTTGTGCTACTTCCAAGTTTGGTCTTGGTGCAGTCATTCTTCAAGAGGGTAGAACGGTAGCCTATGCATCCAGAACTCTTACCCAAACTGAAATGCAGTATGCACAGATAGAGAAAAAATTCTTAGCAATTGTGTTTGCATGTTCGAAGTTCCATGATTATATTTATGGTAGACCTATCCAAATAAAAACAGATCACCAACCTCTAGTCTCTATTTTGAGAAAGCCTATATATACAGCTCCTGCCAGATTGCAGCTCGTGATGCTGAAATTGCAAAAATCTAATTTCAATCTTGTCTACACAAAAGGCATACTTCTTTATCTTGATGATACATTATCCAGTTCACCCAGAAATAACACTGAACAGCATGAACATGAGAAAATTGATTTTGAAGTCACGGAAGTGAGAAATTTTTCTTCCACACATCTTGATGAGTTTAGAAGTCATATAGCCTCAGATCCAGTTTTTCAGAAGCTCAACCACTTTATCAGTCAAGAATGGCCATCAGAGCAATCTTGTTTACCAGTAGATTTGCAACCTTATTTGAGATTTTGTTTGACAATGGTATCATTATGAAGGGTCCAAAAGTGATTGTTCCAAAGTCCTTGCAACAAGAGTGTATTACTGTTTTGTATCGTGGCCACCCAGGAACTGATTCTACCAAAAGAAGGGTGAGTGGTCTAGTATTTTGGCCTTCTATGTCACAAGATATTGAGAGAGTACTTTCATTTTGTTGCAGTATCATAGGAGAAAGACTTTATATCTCAGAGCGAGTTATCCAGCATTCCAGTTCCAGAGGCCGTTTCAGTAAATATCCCTGTTTCTGACAAAAATCCTGAAACTGCTGAACCAAGTTGTTCACCAATGACTGTCCCTGTTGCTAAACCCATTTCTGATTGCTATATCACTAGATCAGGTCGCATTTCCAGACCGTGTTCCAAATACATGGCGACTTGGACATAAATGTTGTGTTTATTTCTTATTGTCTGTACAACTGCATGTTTCTTTTCAAATGTCATTATACTTTGCGCAATCTATTAAAGAGGGAGGATGTAGTGCAAAATATATGTATACCTTTAAGGAGCTTTCTAAGGGCTTGCACAAGTGTATGAATACTGAGCACATGTGAGCCTGACTGTCATTTCGTAGTAAGCAGTTGAGATCATGTGTGTCTGTGTAGTCTGTCAGTTAACCAGTTTGTTTATATTTTGTACTGCTGCTATCCATCCTGTGTTTCTTTGTAATAAAGCATATAAATGAACTACCCCGCCTGTTCATCTTTAATGGGAAACAAGACAAGTGACAGGGGTCAATCCTCCCACACACAGAATTCTGATGAGAGACCGCCACACCCCTATTTCAGCATCTGTTTTTTACTTATCTGCCCATGTTGTAAAAGCTGGCTTTTGTTATTATAATACCCAACTTTTGCACTCACAATGTCATCAAAAGAACATCCAATAAATGTCATGCCAGTGACCAGAGTCTTGAATTTTTCCAGCATTTCTAGTAATAAGGTTGTTTCATTGGAGCACTGAGGCTCATTTAGGTTACAAGATCCACAAGCAGAAAGAAGTTAATTGTTTTTTATTTCATCAAAATAGATTCAAGGGAATAATATCAGTCGAATTCTCTTCATCAAAATGCACAATATGGATGTCAGAGTGAGTAAGCATAAGGGCTGCCCCTAAAAACAACCAACCAAAACTACATCAAACTGCATCCAGCCTTCTTACCAGATTATCATTTGTTTTTTGGGGATTGTGGGATTTTTATGTTTACTAAAGCTGTTTAGTAACCAGTTTACTTACTTCATTGTATTTCATACATTGTAAGACCATTAGGCAGAAGTGTATCCTTTTCAGTAGTAGCCCAACAGCACTGCTGAGTTATTTGACTTCAAATGAAAACTGAGGGACTGCAGTCTAAATGATGTTTGCAAGACTGCAAAATAATTATGGATAGCATCATAGCATGTGTAATGCAGTGGCAATGTGTCCATGGCTTCTGGGCTCATGCCAAGTTTAGTACTTGCCTTCAGTGTGGCTTCAGCCCCTCTTAGAATGGATAAGATCATAAGTATGGCTGCTATATTTTCAATATGCCTTCCAAAACAAAGTGCAGAGAATTAAGGAAGTTGTTTAGTGTATCAAGGAACTACTTCAGTACAAATAACTCGGCTAGTTTATGCAATAAAGGACTTTCATGAAACAAGTAACAGCTACAAGATTTTTTAAATGTCTTTTTGTTTCAGCAGTTGATTTGCTTGTCAGTATAAACACTGAAAGTTTCAGCAAGAGCAAGGCAATGTCAGTTATAAGAAATTGATTGGTACTTCCTTATGGGTTTACACACTATCTAGCAAGAACATATTTTTATAAAATAAAGTTTATGGTATGGCAGGAGGAGCAGAAGCAAAAAAAAACTTCATTAGGAATTGTAGGAATTATTTGATTAAAAAATTAACAGTGGTATTCCTTTAAATGCACAGTACTTATTATGGTGGTGATATCTTTGAGAGTTCTATGGCAATCTATACTGGAGGACAAGGCACAGAAATAAAAGAAATAGAAACATGTCAATGGCAATGAAAATATGAAAGGTCTGGACCAGGCAATAGACAAATGGACAGATGAAAAGAACGGTAAAAAGAAGATAACAAGCATTTTAATACATAAAAGAGCAAGGAAAAAAGAAACAGTATGACTGATGAGTAAAAATATGTTTTGTTCACATTTCTCTTGCCTTAAAAGCAATATTGTTCAATGAAGCTTTGCAATTTTCAGGGTAATGATGCCCTCTTTGCACGTGTACTTTAGGAAGCATCCATGTGTTAGCTGTGGTGTGTGTGTGTGTGTGTGTGTGTGTGTGTGTGTGTGTGTGTGTGTGTGTGTGTGTGTGTGTGTGTGTGTGTGCGTGTGTGTGTGCGTGTGTGTGTGTGTGTGTGTTTGTATGCAACATTTTTTTCAGAGAAAATTAACTACATATGCTTACAATGTCCTTTTGGAAGGAGATCAAAACCAGGGTAATGATCTTCCTTTCTTCTTAATATACTGAACAGTTGAAGGAAAACAGAGCAGATCAGAAACTGATAATAGTTAACTCAGGAAATGTATATGTGTGTGTGTGTGTGTGTGTGTGTGTGTGTGTGTGTGTGTGTGTGTGTGTGTGTGTGTGTGTGTGTGTGTGTGTGTGTGTGTGTGTGCGTGTATACATTAATATGATCCACCTATGCAGGTCCATTGATTCACTGCATACCACTGACTCTGTTTTGCCATCATGCACTTGTGCAACTGTATACAAGGTCTGGCTGTTAGAACTCAGTTAAATTTCCATTTCAAATAATCATTAGCTAGGTTAAAAGTTGCACTGTAATTTCTTCTTGCTTTATACAGCTATTGCCATACAATTCAAAAAGTAAGCATCCAGCTCTTCCAGACATATGCATTGTATCAGTCCTTGTATCTTCCCTCCTAGCTACTGATATGTCTGTGATAAGGTCTTTTTGGTATAAGGCACTCAATATTAAGAGACTTCATATCATTATTATTTACCGGTAGCATACACACAGCCTCTCCACTAAAGGCTATATGATCACATAAATGCTCAATAATTATTTGTTTCTACTTAGCTTCTGGCTGATGACCCCTAGCAGCATTTTGTAGGAAGTCTATTAGTCCTGCAATAATCTTTCTAGTTTTTGAAAATAAATATGTTTTGCTAGTGCCTAATATGTGCTGTGTGAATTCCATGGGTTCCCCTTGTATCATGTTGATTCTGAGATCCCCATATTCATTAGCTGGTATTACAATAACCACTATTGACTCATCTACAAGTTGTCCTGCAGTTTCTGGTTACTGATTGGTAGAAAGCTCAGCATCTAAATATTGCATGTTATGCCTTCAGCCTATGATACTGACACTTTATTGTTCTTATTTGGTAAGTGTGAACAATGCTATCAGCTTCCTAGCTTGGTCCTCAGTATTTATTCAGTATTGAATTTTGTTTGGTGATCCTCTTAGTATTTTTTCATGGCCATGCCCTATTGTTCTGTTAAAAAAGAAAACAAAATAAATTAAGCTATTAAATGTTAGGAAGTCTAAAGGACTTCTAAGATCCTGGCATCTAAACCCCAGTCCAGTGTTTGTTTTCATTTTTTATTCACCTAAGACCCATCGTCTGCTAGGTACTTCTAAGCATCATCAAAACATAACTTATCTCTTTTTTGACCAAGTTACACCATTATCGATTACCACAGGTAAACAAAAGATGAGCAAAAAAATAAAATATTATTGTCCAGCTTCAAACTGAACATCTTTTAAGGTGGAAGGTCTCTGAAAGCATATGTATTTTCTGTCTGTTAATGCCTCTTTTTTATGCCACATCCATAATGAATTTCATGAAAGCAAAAATGCATTACCTGGTCTATCCTTATAAACAAAACACAGTGCTTTAGCCAGATGATATTAAGTAATGCATACACTATAAAGTGAAATTTAAGCAAAATTCAGTTTGTAGCCCAAAGTGATATTTCTTTTTGTGAAAATACAAACAAAAAAGGAAACTGAATCTACTGTTATAGGATTGTCCTTGAATATTAAAAATGTGCAGCGATAGCTACTGAAGATAAACTGTTAGCTAACTAACAAGTGCTTCTTTTGGATTCTTTATTATATTTACCAATCCCATTTTTGCTTGAGTAACTGCTTTGAAGTGTGATCCATACTATTGCACATTCATTGCCCTAAGAGATGAAAAGATGTGTGGACAACATAATTACATATGGCTTGCCTCAATGGGTAATGAAAAATGAAGAAATCCTTCTGTGCTTGAGCAAATATATATGAACAGCTAATATTCCTAGCTTTTTAACAGATGTGTATGCCTGTTGCGTATATTATTTGCTATCAAAGAGACTACAAAACAATAAATGCACATGCAGCAAGCAAAGTTGGGAGCATTGTGTTGCATGAGTAAGTATTAAATTGCAATATAAACTTTAAACCAGAGCAAGCATATTAAATCACATATACTAGATTGTCTATCTACATTTGGCTATCATGATGAGTTCAAAACCAGCAACCATTATTCACTGACAGAATACTTTGTCATTGTCAACCTGTTGTCATATATTGGGCTTAAACGCTGTGCTGCTGTGCTGGTGACCTTTTCATGACTGGTAGCCCGAGTGTAGGATGGCTGATTGGGGATAAAAGGGTATGGGATATGTAACCCTAGGCTGCCACATAGGTATTCCAAGCAAGTCACCATGTGCAAGTAAAGATGACATGTTTACTAATAAAACTTAGTTTTCTAGTCAATGTTGTAAGTTACACATTTTATTTCCACTGCATTTGCAGTTTAATTCAGCAGTCAGACAGGTAAATACCTTAAAATCTGTCTGTCCCATCTCAATCATTTGCATGTAGACTGCATAGCACTTAAGACCCCTATCCCATCTTCACATGACCTCTGCAATTGTCACTGGATCATATAGTACATATGAGTACAAAAAAAGTAATAATTAGTGTTTCTCGAGGTTTTATTTCCTATGTTGTAAGCAAATCTCTATCTCTGTTTACTAGCTTATTGAACATACTATTTCACTGATGCTGTATAAACTTTTAAGTATGGAAAAACTATAGTACTTAGTTCATACAGCAGTCAAGCACCATGCACCCTGGTGTAAGGGACTGCATCCCCCAATCTCTTTCTATAGTAATCAACTCAGAAGCCACTGCTACTCAGAGAGAAGGCAGACTTATCTGATGCAGCAGTCTTTGATGCAAAATACTTTTTTACCATGCTATTAGTACAACAACCATTCTTATTATTAAAGCATCACAACTCTAATTGCTATCTACACGACATAACAGGTTTTAGATTACAGATATTCAATTTAAATAGAAGATCTGAATTCGGAGTAATGGGAGGAACTGATTAGAGGTGGCTTTTTTCATTTTGGAGAGGGTCTTAATAAAGTCCTGCCACAAGAATTCTAACAGCGGAAGACCTGGAATTACAACTCTCACAAGAAGGATGTGGAGAAGGGGGTGTGAGCCTGCCAAGGAACTCGTACAGTGCAGCTTGAGCTGTGGCTATACAGACATGTGTTCTTCCAAGGACCTAACTAAACAGCTATTCTACCTCTTTCCTCTTTCTTTTTTCTGCTAGCAGTAGGATTGAAAGGAGAGCTCGAAAAACCTCTCAATCCATACTGGATGACAACCATGATCTTGTGCTTTTGCCTCCCTCTCTCAGTGTCCAAGAATGCAGCAGTGGGGGGGGGGGGGGTCCAGTGAACAAATGTGCTGAAAGGGAATTTGAGCTTGGTGGTCAGATGGGAAAGTGATGGAGGTCAACAAGTAAATAAGCATGGTGGTTTATGACTCATATGATTGCATTTCATAGGTTCGTAGGTAGGTACTAGGCTATTGGCCCTAGGGCCTATATAAGCCTAGCCAAAAGGTACACTTGCTTTCGCCACCCAAGAAAATTATTTTCCTGTGCCACTGTCGAGCAGAGCCACAGAAGTGATCCCTGGGGTGAATTTCCTATCTCCCATCCAATCATCAAGTTTTTTCTTCAAGTGTGCTAATGAGGAGCTATGTTTGATATAGATAGGTAGTTTGTTCCAGAGTATGTGAAGTCTCTGAGACAGGAATCTATCCCTCCAGTATGCTCTGTTTATTGTGGTGACAAGGTTTAGGTCCCTAGAGCATGTAGCTCAGAGGGATTGGGATTTCTTTAAGTGGAGCATGTCCAAAAGTTCTGGGTTTGACATAGCTTTGTGTGTTAGGCAGAGCTCGCCTCTGAGTAGGCGATATGCGATGGAGTAAAGCTGCAGTTTTTTGAGACGGTCTATGTAGGACATCTGTTTGAGGCCAGTAATCCTCTTTGTGAGGTATTTCTTCAGCCTTTCCAGTTGTTGTAGATGTCTTGTGAAGTACATACCAAAAGGGGCATTGTACTCTATAATGGGTCTAATGAGTGACGAGTAGAGGGAAACAATTACCTCTTTTTTCCTGGATGAGAAACCTTTTGTGATGAGGTGTGCCACGTAGAAGGATTTCCTGACTACTGTGGCGATTTGATTATCAAAGGAGAGACTACTGTCCATCTGTGTCCCAAGGTCTCTTATCACACTTTTGGTGTTAGGTAGACTACCACCTATGTGGTAGTTCATGGGTACACAGTTTTTACCAAAGGGATGACAATGCACTTTTTGGCATTGAGCTTGAGATCATGGCTTTGTCACCAGGCATCTATCTCAGCGAGACCCTTTTGTAGGATGTCCACATCTTTTGGAGTTTTGATTATGGCTCCTAGTTTGCAGTCAACTGCAAACTTCGTTAGCCAAAGACCTTCTGTGTTAGCCTGTATTTCAGAGAAGTAGATACCAAACAGGAGAGGACCCAGGACTGAACCCTGTGGTACTCCACTTGTCACTGGTCTGAAGTTGGATTTGGGGCCTGCTCCTTTCACACTGTGGGTTCTGTCAGTGAACCAGTTGGCAACCCATCTTGTGACATAGGGATTTATACCTAGTTTAGTGAGTTTATCTATAATTCCAAAGTGGGGAATGGTGTCAAAAGCCTTGGTGAGATCTAGATAGGCTGTGTGAACGACCTTACGCTCATCTACGGCTTTGGTGACTGCTTCAAAGAAGTCTATCAGGTTTAGGAGACATGATCTGCCTTTTACAAATCCAAACTAGGTGGGATCCTGAGTTTGGAGATTGCCAATGTCATTGTTTATAAGTTCCATGATGATATGTTCATAGCCATGCAGACCAAGCTCGTCAGGCTAATGAGGCGGTAGTTTCCGGGGTCCGTGGTGGCTCCCCCTTTCTGGAGTGGGATAACCATCACTGTGTGCCATTCAGTGGGCACATAGCCTGAAATGAGGCTATGATTGAACATGGTACTTAGGTGGGGTGCCAGTTCGTTCTGTATTTCATTTAGAATGCAGCCTGGGATGTTGTCAGGTCCAATGGATGCTGTGTTCTTGGCTTTGGAGAGTGTGTTTTTTACCTGTGCTGCCATGATTACAGGAACTTTGCATTCTTCCGGTATAGAGATGGGCCCTTTAGGGGATGATAGGGGGTAAAGTTAGCACTGAACCTATCTGCCAGGATGTTGGCAATATCAGTTGGCTTTGTATATTTAGTGCCATTGTGCTGTAACTCAGAGCAAATCTGAGTGTTGCCATTGATATTCTTGACATAGCTATAGAATGCTTTGTGGTTGTCTTTAGAGTCAGTGGCGATTTTGTTTTCATAACTAGCTTTGGAGGATTTTATGAGAGATCTTAGCTTCTTACTGAGGCTGACCAGGGAGTTCTGTCAATCATGGGATTTTACTCTTTTTTGCAACAGTTTCTTTCTTCTGTTGTAAAGTTTGTTTATAGCAAGGGGCTACCAGATTTGCTTCCTTTTTTTGGAGGATAGCATCTTGGTTCTGTTAGGGATTGCACTGATCCATGCACTCGTGTAAGTGCTTATAAAGTGCATTTGTGTAGGATTCAGCACTCATACCACTATAGTCCGTCAGCATGGGTGTCGTGAAGTTTACCACTTCTGTCTTAAGAAGCATTAAGTTGGCTTTGGAGAAATTTTTTTATGGTGGTTTCCCTAATGGGGGTGGGGAGGGATGTGGATGTCTAGGGTGATTAGCCTGTGGTCAAATCTGACCAACAAGGAATTAACCTCTGGTGTGGAGCACTGGTTGCCCATGTTGGTAATAACCAGGTCTAGGATATTGCTGCCTCTGGTGGGGGTATGAATAAGTTGATCCAAGGCATTGGAATTTATGAATTCCAGAAAACATTGAGCACAAGAGTTGGTACATGAGTAGTTTTCCCAGTTAATGGTGGGGTAGTTGAAAATGCCCATTATTAGGGTGTTAGGTTGTACAATAATATTTTCCAGTGTATCAAGAAATGAGGAGTGGGAATCCTGGGGCATGGTGGGGGATCTGTAGCAAGCTACAATTTGGATTGTGGTCTTGCCCAGAGTTAGTTGCACTTGGATAATCTCGGATGCATTATGCTGAGCAACTAGCCTGGAGGTGTGGATATCTTTAATGAATATGGGCACGCCTCCGCCTTTAGTGTTTCGGTCCAGGTTAGGTGGCCGAAAGGTGTGGTATGAATTATAGCCTGGTAATCCAGGGGTACTCTCTGGAGCCTTGGACCAGGTCTCTGTCACTGCACAGATGTCGATGTTCTCCAATTTAAGGAGTGCCTTGAGTGAGTGCATTTTGAGGTTTAGACTTCTACCATTGAGTAGCAATAGCCTCAGATTCTGCTTGCTTGTACCTGTTACGGTGGTGAATTTGTCATTTGAACCTTGCCTAAAAAAGGCACTATAGAGTTGGCTAGAGCCTTAGCCAGTATCCAGAATCCCAGGGGCGACAGGTGCAGGCCATCTCTGGCAAAGCATCGAGAATTGTCGATCATGTCTTCCCAGGCAGACAGATACTGGATCCCCTTAGAATGACACCAGAAGCTTAGCCAATTGTTGAAGTCAATCATTTTATCCTTGTACTGTGGTATCATTCTGGGTGATGGCAAGATGCTACTCAGGCCTAGGGTCATACCTGCCTAGGCTACAAGATTGGACAGCTCCTTCATGTCCCTTTTCATGTAGTACAGGGAGATATGTCTGAGGTCAGTCACACCAACATGGACAATGACAGAGTCATATTTGTACTTGTTGTGGAGTGACCTGAGTGTGTGCATTATGTGGCGGATCCTGGCACCCGGCGGGCAGCTGACAGTAACTTTCTCCTTGTTTAGCCTGATGATTGGAACATCAGTGTGCCTGACTATAGAGTCACCAATGACTAGAGTGTTGGGCACATTGTTATGCCTTATGGGCTGTGGTTGAATGGCACACTGAGTTTGTGGGCTATGTGTCATTTGGGTTGTGTTTGGGGGTGGAGGTTGCTTGTGTTTCTGCTTTGGAGGTCCCTGTTGCTTGGACAGGTTTTTACTGAGAGCCTCCATGAATGTAAGTATGTGTTTTGTGTTTCTATGTGTGTGTTTTGGTGGTGTAGGTTTTGAGGGACTATGTGATGAGTGTGGTGTGGTGCAAGTGTTTACCTTCTCCTCTTGACTGTCTAGTCCAGTTTTGGGTGAAGAGAGCTTTGCTTCCAGTTTGGCTATATAAGTGCATCTCTCACAGGTTGTAGTGTTGGGTGGTAGGAGGAGAGGGTTGTCTGTGTACATGAGGCAATTGCTGCATTTACCCAAGATGCCCAGATTCATCAGGTAAACAGGAGAAAACACTGGGAGCTGACCCTTAGACATGCCTGGAAAGGTGCTTATTTATTAAGTACTGGAAACTGTTTTTCTCTAGACAAGTGAGGAAAGTTGAGTGCTGTAGTAATTTGTAGTTTATTTAGTGCTTACAATGAGTTCTGAACAAGTGTTGAGCTCAACAAAACAGACTTGAGTGCTGAAACTAAAACACTGGCTAGTTCTAAGAAACAAAGTTAAGCTAGAAGGCTTCCCTCCAACACAGAAAGGCTTGGGGGCTCAGAAGTTTACAAACAGTCCTGGACACAGCAAATCTGTATCCAGACTAGACTACCCACAGGAAAGGCAGGAAACAAGCTAAGAAAATTTTTTAAAAGTGGAAAGAGAAAAAGGAGGAGCAGAAACTAAGTGGATTGGCTTTCTCAAATGTTCTTCCTGTATTAGGTGGAATGAGGTAATAATACTAGACTGGGAGGAGTGTCCCAGATCAACTTTACAGTAGGGGCGGGCAACTGCAAAGCCACACAACCCAAACAGATGCTTAATCAAAGTGGACAATTTCCAGTTAATACCTCACAGACAGTGAAACTAGCTAGAAAAGTATGCAGTAGACAAAGTGCTATAAATAACTCGAAAAAATAAGGAAAAAAACAGGATACTTAATGTTATATATTATAGATCCGAGTTTGCTCAGTGTCCTTCCTTTGATTAGCTCAGTGTGAAATGGCAGAAACACTCACAAACTTAACTTCTTAGGTAACAGAAAGTAGAAACCTGAGACAAATTTAAAAAAAGCTCAAAAGAAACAATGAGGTGCTTACTCTAAGCTGTAGTCCAGTGACCTTAAACAATCCTCTCTCACTGAAATGCCTAATGGCTTTGACTAAACCAAGATGTCCTTGAACATGTGCTCAGACACACAGCCTCCACAAACACTAGGCCCAAACACAAGCCTGAATATGGACAATGCTACAAATATCCACACTACTTCGGCAGAAACAAACTGCAGAAATCTTTCTCACAGCAGAAAAGCAGCAGTGAGCCTTTAAAGTTTTAAACAGATAAAGGAGCCTCTAGAGAAAGCTTTCAACTGCAAACAAGTTATCAGAATCAAACAACCCAAACAGATGCTTAATAAAAGTGGACAATTTCCAGTTAATACCTCACACACAGTAAAACTAGCTAGAAAAGTATGCAGTAGACAAAGTGCTATAAATAACTCGAAAAAATAAGCAAACAAAACAGGATACTTAATGTTATATATTCTAGATCCGAGTTTGCTCAGTGCCCTTCCTTCGATTAGCTCAGTTTCCCTCAAACATTATTCAGTGTACTGGAAAGCAAATATTTTGTTAGTCAAGAGATTCTAAAGACTTCTCTGCTACATTGATTACTTTATTTCTTCCTGAGAATGGTGCAGAATTTTGCATAATTGTATTCATATAACAGTGTTGTCCTTCTTCGTACCATTTGCAGGATGCTTCTGCACTTTGTTTCTGCATTAGAAATGTTCTCATATTTTCTGTTACTTATCCGCTATCTTTTTATTGGTTTACAGACATGTTTTATCATCTAACTTATGATGAAATCTGCTCCAATTACGTCTCTTCTTCACTGCTACACAGTCTTTCATTTAGTGTCATATAGAACACATGTCTCTTGAGCTCTATTTGTGTCTAATTTTATGATTATTTATTTACAAAGTCATCCATTCATTCATCGACTCATTGATTCATAGATTAATTGAGTTATTCATTAATTTATTCCCTTATCACTTTACCATGTTCAGTGTTGCTGCGGAAACAGAGCCTATGTTGCCAAGTAGTACCCACAAGGCAGACAACAAATACTGTCTAGACTGCCAGTATTCTATCAAACAACACACACACACACACACACACACACACACACACACACACACACACACACACACACACACACACACACACACACGCATGGACACACACTTGTTGACACACTGCATGCATACCTACAAGCAATTTAAAGGGCCACCTATTCTCCTACTGTCATGTCTTCAGGAATCTGGGGGAAATTGGAGCTTTTTTCCACTAAAAGCTCATACAGAAAGAAGGCACACCTCCAGGACTCAAAGTAGAGAATAAAGATATATGAAGCAGCAAAGCTTACAGTTATAGCACTTAGTTATCATTTTATATTTTAATCATTTACCTAGGTAAGACCACTAGATATGGGCACTTCTTTTTAGCAGGGTCCAGGATCACTCTCTGTTTAAACCATCATGTGGCTTGCCAGGAAAATATGAGTTAATAAAACCAAGAACTGCAGAAAGACGATGATTAGTAACTCATAGCCTTAATCTTATTTGCTAAATTGCCAGACGTGTTTATTTATGACTCTTTAACCTATCTCATCGCATTGCTGTAGTAAGGCTTTATGTCTCCTCTGACATTTACTATTATATAGATTGTTTATTCATGCTTTATGTTTGTAATTTGCTATGCAAGAAGTGTTTGTGAACAAAATGTTCGTCTGATATTCATATTCTCATGAATTCACCTCAAATTAATTACAAGAAGCTAGAATAACGCTTTAATAGATAAGTATATAGCAGAAGCTCGCATCTTACTATGCAGACTTTCCTTATTACTTCCAACCTTTTTATTTACATTATTTACATTATCTTCTGAAGTCAAGTTTCCATCAAAAGTCATTGGATAGCCCTCAACTTATTTGCTTAAGAATTCTGGACAAAGCCAAAAATAATGGAGGACAAAGACACAAAATCAGGGACATTTTTTAAAATGAGTCCAATTTACTTAAAAAAAGTGAATAGTAGCAGGTTTTTCTTCAAACTGGATTTTCTGAACAAGAAGAAGCATGAAAATCTAGTCTGTGGCATTACTAACTGTAACGCTCAGGGATCTACCCAAAATAAAAAAATGTAAAAGGAACAAGAGAAAAAACACGACATAAAACTAGGCGCGTTCTACAAAATTCTGGAGAGTTGAGAGGTATGTATTTCTGTTTCATCATGCAAAGCTCTTTACTTGCAGAATGACCAGCTATTGTGAAGGATGCATATGTTTACCAAATGCATTTGTGATCAATGCCGCTCTTGTTTAAAGCAAGCATGGTTGGGAGAGCTAGCCTTTCAAAGAAACACATTTCTTATAAGAAATTATATTACCTTTGGAAAGTCATCAAATCATTGTTTAAATGTTATACATTCTGTTTTGATCATTTGCATGACTTTGCATTGACTGCAGATTTGTTAGTAAGAAATCTAAATCCTTCTTCTGCACACACATTTGTTCTTCTTTCTTTTCCTCAGACAAATTAAATGAGCAACCTTCAAAGAAAAAAAAATCAGACTGTATATACAGTCCTGACATTGTCTAAATATTATAGTTGCCAATGCATTTCAAGAGGTCATGATTTCCAGTATAAATACAGTTTAAAACATTACTTACAAAGAGACACAGCTTTAAAGAGAAATTCGTTAGACTTCTAAATGTACTTGACTTTATAAAAATGATGCCGACATGAAAGCTGTATTGATGTATAGCATTGAATCTCTCCTCTTATTAAATAAAATTCATTTTGATCTTTTTTGTCTCACTGATCAAAAACACAACAAAACAATTACAATGTACATATCATGAATATCTCATCTTTCAACTCAATCCACATTAACCCTTTGTTTGGCTTTTCAAAGTTAATCATTTTTCTCTAACCATAAACTTAACACATAAAATACTGCCATAAACATACATAGCTTGAAAATAAATAGCAAAAAAAAAAACACATTTGTTAAGACTGGAAATAATGCATAGGAAAATTCAGTTTGGAAAGTAATAAAAGTAAGGTAGCAGTTCTAAAGAGGAACTTAGCCTTAGCTTTTTGTGATTAGGAGCAGGATTTATAGACAATATAAATTAGCATGTATAGTGTCAACATGCCAGGTCTGTGCATTTGTGTGAGGATCAAAATAGTGCATTATGCAGGATATGTTATGTTAAGGAGTACATAATGACATGGAAATGAGGAACTCCATTGTGAATGCAATTAATGAAATGAAAAACAACAGACCAAATGAAAAACATATAAAACAGGCATGCAGAGCCAGCAGCTGTAGCTCAGAGATGTGTGTCAATGGCCACACAAAAGAGGGATGCACAGACATCACCTGAGATACCACCATCCGCCATATGGATGACCAACAGATTGTGGACCATTTCTGTGCAGAGCAAGAGACAGTAAGTGACCTTGTTGAACTGTGTCACCCATAAACAGACTCTAGAGGGATACATGGTATGTCCATTCACGTGGATACTAAGGTATGTGCATCTATAACTGTGTTACATATAGAATTTTTCACCAACTGGGGACATATTAATTGTATGGTGGGCCTCAGCCTTGCAAATCCTGAATCTTCAACATTATGTTGTAGCATGTGGAGGAGCATATTTATTTCCTCAGGACTACAGAGGAGAGAACCAACACCAAATGGAGATTTGTCAATATTCCCCATTTCCCTGAGGTTCTGAAGCCGTAGACTGCATGGCCTTCAGTATTCATATGGCCTTTGAACCTTATCATTTATATGGATTTCTCTCTCTCTTCTCTTGTTTGCTACTCTAACAGTCTTTGTCCACTGTTCTGGTCACTTTATCTTAGTACCTTCAAACATGACACCCACATTTTCTATTGTTTTGTAAATAGTGATACAAAGTATTCTTCAATACTACTCTTACCTCATTGTCCTCCTAGAGCTTTTCTCCTTCCGTAAGTAAACTTGCCAGCTTAGATCCTTTCTTCTTCCATTTAGGGATATATCTGAAATCTTGATTCATCTCTTGACTCCTTCTGCCAACTCCTTTTCTACACATGACTTTGCTCCTTTGACCTCATCTCTGCCTTTCTGTATATTTGTATTTTTGTCAGCTCATCTCTTTAGTTTTTCCCTCCTCCATCTCTTATATGCCTTTTCCTTTGCCATTTTGGCCAGGCTGATTTTCTTACATAATCATGTTGGCTTTCTTATCTTCTTCTCCTTGCATTTTTCAGTTACTTGCTCATAGACCTACATTTTCTATCCATTATTCACACCCATAAGTAATACCAGGCAAAGGTAGAACTGGACTGGTGGTTTGTATATTGGTAGTGGAGATGTTAGGAGATAGATAAGGAGAGAGTGGACTTAATAATGGTGGGCTGGGTAAAGATGCATATTACTAGGTATTAGAAAGAGAGGCTTGTTGGTATAGGAAAGGCAGGCAACTGAAAATTGGGGTGGAAGTTCCTGGGAGTTTATGGAAAACAGCATACTTAGTGTCTAAAGTCTGCCAGTAGAAAAGCGAATAAGACATTTAAGTAAGGGGTGCAGGACTATGGGAAAATGAAGGAGAAGTAATGTTCACCTAAATGGTTACACAATCACAAAGGAATACAGGAATACAATGGAAGAAGAGGTTTAGAAGAAAAATACTTCATTAAAAACATTTGGGGATAAGTAAGGGGTAGAGAAAGAAAGGGACAATAATTTTGAGGTGAAAGTTATAAGGTATATCACTGGGCAGAAACAGCATTCAATGAACACACACACACACACACACACGCACACACACACACACACACATATATATATATATATATATATATATATATATATATATATATATATTTTTTTTTTTTTTCCAGAAATGACCTTCTGTGGCAGTCAAACATGAGTGGTCATACCTTGGAAAAAACAGACCATTATTTTGCATAAAAACAAACAACAACAAAAAAGAACAGACAACACTGACTCATTAAAGAGTTAATGCAGAGAGTTGTGTAGCTTCTTGCCAGTTCAGTACACAAACTAAACACTCCCTATAGAGTATGACTGCTATATAGGTAGGTGTTATGAAATAATCTGTCAAAAGCTGTAGTTTAGCATTTATTTTGGTCACTGTCAAAACATATGTCAAGTGCTGTACACTGATAGCTATTTTGAAAGCTGTCATATTAGTGATGAAATATATGTGATAAATAGCTCATTAAATTAAATAAAAAGATCTAGTGGCAGTTTTAGCAATGCTAAGCAGAGATTATGTGCATAGGATCATAGGAGTTTACTAGGCTATTGGCCCCAAAGCCCTTATAAGCCTAGACAAAATTTTAGCCCATGTTTAGACAAGTCAGCACCCAATGCCCCTGTCCAGCAGGGACACGGGTGGAATCCCAGAGGTGTATTTTCTGTTTACCATCCAGTTATCCAGGATACACTTAAAAAAGGGTATAGAGGTACTCTGCTTGACATGGAGAGGTAGTCTATTCCACAGATGGGGGAGTCTCTGGAACACAAATCTGTCCCACCAACAAGTCCTGTTGATGTCACAGACTAGGTTGAGGCCACATGCGTGGGTTACTCGAGTGGAGCTTGACTTGCGGATATGCAACAGTCCCATCAAAGCAGGGTCCATGACTGCCTTGCCAGACAGAGGTCACCTCTGACGAGTCTGTATAAAACTGAGTAGAGGGATAGAGCTTTTAGCCTACTTGTGTATGGTAGATGTTTGAGGCCCTTGATTCTCCTGGTGAGGAACCGCTGTGGTCTGTCCAGCAGCTGCATCTGCTTTGTGAGGTACATGCTGAAAGGGGACTTGTACTCAATAATGGGCCTTATAAGGGAAGAATACAGGGATGTTATGACCTCCTTGTCCCTGGATGAGATACCCTGACTTATGAGGTGGGCCATGTAGAAGGCTTTCCATACAACGGAGGCAACATGGTGGTGAAAAGTCAGGTAGCTATCAACCTGGGTGCCCAAATCCTTCACAAATGATTGCATGCTTAGGACATTGCTATTAATGTGATAATTTGTGGGGACATCACTCTCCCCAGAGGTGATGATAATGCATTTTGTGGTATTCAGCTTGAGGCCATGTTTCTGGCACCAGTCATTTGTCTGAGTGAGACCCTCTTGGAGGATGTCCACATTACTAGGAGAATTGATGACAGCACCCAGCTTGCAGTCATCTGCAATCAGTTACATAAACTCATTTACTATTCACAGGCTATTATCTATATCTATTGATTTCTAAAAGTAGGACATGTGAAATAGTCCATTATAAAAAAAAAAAGAAAGGGTTATTTTTTCTACAAAAAAGACACATACACACAGTCATGCAGATCTGCACTCAGGCATTCATATTGGCAGAGTTTTCAGCTACTAATAACTAACAATTTCTGAAAATACTACATGAATTATATTCTACTATGAATTTACAAGAAAAGCGACAACTTTTTCACCAAATCAAAAAAAATCCTTTAAAATTAAAACAAAAGATGCCATTTAATAAGTACAGTGACATCCTTCAAGGTTTAGAGAAAGTAGACTTTTCAGTCATAAGCCCTCTGCCAGTGACAATAGGCTTCGCCATCCCTATAGGCATAACTCTCAGCTGTCCAGATTTTCACAAAATGCCCAGATTTATGCTTCATTTTTTGGTCTGTTCATCATAAAATTTGTAGATTTCAGACAAATCAGTTAGAATTGAAGTCACTAAATAATGACAGATATTTGAGTTCCAGACATCATTTCCTTTAGAAAATGTATGCTAAGACATAGCCTGTTATTCTAGCAGCTTTCTAAGTTTACAAGAGCAATAATTATTTGCCTTTCTTCAAATTTCTTGTGTTAAGAGGTTGAGATGGTATGCCTATGGGCACACCCTTATGTCTGTATAATGTTCACCATGTAGCAAACCAAATGACAAAAACTGTTAAAGACAAAAAACAGCAAAAACGGCAGTACTTTTCTTCTCACAAAATTTTATTACGTAAGCGCTTTCGTTTGGACCGATATCCAAACTTTTGTCAGACAATGTTTCACTGAATACAAAAGTTTTTATAACAGTCAATTAACTAATAAATTAGTTAATTAGTTAGATAAATGTCATCAACTCAATCAGCTCATAGAATTATTAAAGCTATACACTCCAATATTACCTTTAAAAATATTACATTCAAGTTTTGTGTATCCTAATAAATAAATAATGCATAATAAATTATTGGATACTAAAAAACTAAGAACCAATTAAAATTACAATTTCAAAAAACCAGCAGAGGGACCAGTACATCATTATAATTATTTTATATACTTTATACTTCAACTAGCATTTACCTATCTAATTGTTTAAGTTTCAAGGTGCACATAATGGAAGCATATTCATTGAGGCCAGGATATATATGTGCAAATGTCCTAATTTGCCACAAAAGTTAATTTTCCTCTAACTTTAGTGCCCATGGCCCCCCTCTTTTATTGTGTAGTTCCTGGTGCAGAATGGTAAAAAGGAATCTGTGAGTAGGGTATTGTAATATATGCCTGGCCAAGGCATCTGTAGTAGTTCCTTTATTTATGTAATAAGTATGTTCATATATCCGTTGACTCACTGTTCTCTCCGTTTTCCGTATATAAAAGGACTGACATTGTTGACATAATGCAACATAAACAATACCTTTGGACTCACAATTAAATTTCCCACTTATACTATATTCAATATCCCTTATAATAATTTTATTGCCAACATGTATATATTGACATTGGTGGCATCAGCCACACTTGGACATGCCTACATTCTTTCTCATGACCCTATTTTGGAGTTCCAAAAAGTCTTTTAAATTCTGTCCACAGCGATATGTTATCTGCAGCAGTTTTTCAAACTTTTTTATTAATATGTATATCCTCTGTCACTAAAGCCCAATTCTTATATATGATATTTGAAACAAGTTTTGCATCCTTTGAAAATGTTGTAATAAATGTAGGGCCTATAGTATCAGACTTATTATTGGTGTGCATATTTATACATATATCAATATCTAGATTATCGGTTGTATCATGATAGCCCTTAGATAGAATGGGCTTAAAATGCCCAATATTCCTTTTGGATACTACCTCTTTATGTATTTGATCAAATAGTCTAGTTGGGTATCCTCTGCTGCTAAACATAGCTCTAAGTAGGCTGCATTTTGCATGAAAATCACCTTCCAAGGGTATCATCCTTGACCCCTAACCAAATGACCTTTTATAACTGTCTTCTTTTGATGGAAGGGGTCGCTACTAGAGAAATGCAAAAAGGTGTTTGAATAGGTGGGTTTCCTATATATGACTGTTCTAAATATAATATTTTTAAAGGTAATATTGGAGTGTATAGCTTTAATATTTCTATGAGTTGATTGAGCTGATGCCGTTTATCTAACTAATTAACTGATTTATTAGTTAATTGACTGTGTATAAAAACTTTTGTATTCAGTGAAACATTGTCTGAAGAAGTTTGGATATCGGTCCAAACGAAAGCGCTTAAGTAATAAAATTTTGTGAGAAGGAACGTACTACCGTTTTTGCTGTTTTTTGTTTTTTAACAGTTTTTGACATTTGGTTTGCTATTTTGGAGATTAATATGGTGAATGGCAGCACTATCTCCTCACAGTCTCTATTTTCACAAGAAGAATGCAGTTTACAGGGATGTACCAACAACGAGGCAAATGCCGTGGTTAATTTATCCATTCTGGTACAACAACTGTTAGGCAGAGTTGATACTCTGTCTAAAAGGCTTGAAGAAAGTGAGAGAAATGGTGCTCATAGCCTACCTACAGATTCATCTAATGGCTCGATCACTAATGGACACGTTTTGTCCTATGCTGATGCATCAAACAATCGTGATCATAATAATGTAGCTGGACGTGGCAATACTACATCTGTTAATGTTTCTAATCAAAATAATCACCAAGAACAGTCACAAAATCTATCTGAAATGCCACCTGTTATTAGTGAATACCTTAAAACACCTATTTTCTTTGGCGGCATCCATGATAATAACACTCATACTCCTAGTTCTCTGGTAAATAATAACTCTACCATCATAGCTAATTTAAATAACTTTGATAAGAAGTTATTAAAATATCGGAAACTACAATTGGAGATCGGCTACCTACAAGAATGTATCAACAAAGGGTTAGTGCCTAAGAGACTATGCCAGTGGCGGTACCCTGTTGGACTTGTCTCTAAATCTTGTTTTCATCAAGAACTTATTGGCCTGTTTGACAGACAGGGTATTGAAGTTTTAGGAGTTCTCATTAAACACTATGGGATACAGGTTGACTCTCTTAAAAATGAACTAGAAACTCTTGAAAGGAATATTACATCCGATGCAGAATTTTTTAGGTACAAGTTTGACTATGCTCGGATTTTTTCCTCTATAGACTCTGTCATTAAAAGAGCAATAGAGATAAAAACTAAGAAATTGAATAGGGATGTTTATGCTTATGCACAAGGCAATGCCTATCCTCTACCTCCACAACTTTCTAATTTTTCCAGTGTGGAAGGGACCAATCGTGATTCACACCTTCCTGACACCAATGATGATGACGGAGGCTCGGATGACATTGTCCAATCACAACAGGTGAGAAAAAAATGAAAGAATCAAAAATGGCGAGAGTCCACGGCAAGCATCAGGCCATACATCAAACGATGGTAATGAGCAGGATTTTCAAGGTGCTCGCTGAAAATCCACACTACCACAACAGAATACCAGGTGACAAGGACAACAGCAGAAGAAGCAGAATCGTCAGAGGAGGTAGTTTATGGTTTGCTTGGCTATCCATTGATTATACCAAGTTCTCAAGGTGACTTTGAGGTGTTCAGTTATACAGATTTTTGTTTGGACACGCATTTTGTTGACCTGTTATCCAAAGGGCTATCATTTGTTCCTGATAAAAGGGCTGACTTAGCAAAAACAATTCTAGATCTGAAAATATTTGTTTGAAAACTAAATCTATCAGTTTTAATGGGCAATATGCCTTGTTTAACTTATGATTTAAAAGTTTCCAGTTTGTTCAATCCACCATTACACTCTACTATAGCATTGTTTGAACGTATTTGTGAAATTGATTTGAAAACTAGTCTATGTAGAAACAATGCTAAAAGAGTTAATGGTAACATGACTTTAGAAGAGCTAGATTTTTTGGTATCTCTGAAGCTACATAAAATTAAGGTAATGAAACCTAACAAGGGTGGAGGGCTTATATTTATGCATGAGTATGACAACATACAGAAAATGCTTAGTGTTCTAGATGATGACTGTTATTGTTTAACTAGTATTAATGAGATAAATATTGCATATAAGCAAATACACAATCATATAAATGACTTGCTTTTGGAAGGAAGCATTGGTTTGGACATGCTACATTATTTAACTATGGCAGCACCAAAACACCCATTATATTCGGGTCTCCCAAGATACATAAAAACATCTCTGACCCGCCTTTTCGACCAATTGTCGATGGACGGGAATCAATTGTATACGCTTGTGCCAAATATGCTGACAGCAAATTAAAACCAATCATAAAAAGTGAGGAGCATATTTGCTCAGACTCGTGGGGATTTTTGGATGGCATAAATAAATTAGAATTTAAAGCCAACTACAATTTTTTTAACAGTTGATATAAAAGATCTATATACTGTTATCCCACAGGATCATGGCCATCGATTGGGTTTGAAACCTACTTTCTATTAAAGGCATAGACAATAATGAAGTTTATGTCTTAGAAATACTCTTACAGTTAGTTCTCCACAATAATTTTATGCTGTTTAATGGCCAAGCATACAATCAGACATCAGGGGTTGCCATGGGGGCACCCTGCCGTGGGAGTTTTGCCAACTGTGTGCTAGCGTTTCGGCAGCATGAATTTTTATTTAAAAATCAATTGTTTCAGCAACATATGGCCTGGTACACTAGATACCAGGACGATATGTTTTTTATTTGGAAAGGTGATGCTACTACAGTTCCACCCTTTATAGAGAAGATCAAAGAATTTACAAATTTCTTAGATTTCACCTTCCAATTCGAAACAGAAGCCATCAATTATTTAGATGTTTTGATATCTAAAGACAGAACTTATAATAGATTTAGAAGAGTCATATATAGGAAACCCACCTATTCAAACACTTTTTTGCATTTCTCTAGTAGCCACCCCTTCCATCAAAAGAAGGAAGTTATAAAAGGTCAGTTGGTTAGGGCATCAAGAATGATACCCTTGGAAGGTGATTTTCATGCAGAATGCAGCCTACTTAGAGCTATGTTTAGCAGCAGAGGATACCCAACTAGACTATTTGATCAAATACATAAAGAGGTAGTATCCAAAAGGAATAATGGGCATTTTAAGCCCATTCTATCTAAGGGCTATCATGATACAACCGATAATCTAGATATTGATATATGTATAAATATGCACACCAATAATAAGTCGGATACTATAGGCCCTACATTTATTACATTTTCAAAGGATGCAAAACTTGTTTCAAGTATCATATATCAGAATTGGGATTTAGTGACAGAGGATATGCATATTAATAAAAAGTTTGAAAAACTGCCGCAGATAACATATCGCCACGGACAGAATTTAAAAGACTTTTTGGAACTCCAAAATAGGGTCATGAGAAAGAATGTAGGCATGTCCAAGTGTGGCCGATGCCACAAATGTCAATATATACATGTTGGCAATAAAATTATTATAAGGGATATTGAATATAGTATAAGTGGGAAATTTAATTGTGAGTCCAAGGGTATTGTTTATGTTGCATTATGTCAACAATGTCAGTCCTTTTATATACGGAAAACGGAGAGAACAGTGAGTCAACGGATATATGAACATACTTATTACATAAATAAAGGAACTACTACAAATGCCTTGGCCAGGCATATATTACAATACCCTACCCACAGATTCCTTTTTACCATTCTGCACCAGGAACTACACAATAAAAGAGGGGGGCCATGGGCACTAAACTTAGAGGAAAATTAACTTTTGTGGCAAATTAGGACATTTGCACATATATATCCTGGCCTCGATGAATATGCTTCCATTATGTGCACCTTGAAACTTAAACAATTAGATAGGTAAATGCTAGTTGAAGTATAAAGTATATAAAATAATTATAATTATGTGCTGGTCCCTCTGTTGGTTTTTTGAAATTGTAATTTTTGTTGGTTCTTAGTTTTTTAGTATCCAATAATTTATTATTTATTATTTATTTATTAGGATACACAAAACTTGAATGTAATATTTTTAAAGGTAATATTGGAGTGTATAGCTTTAATATTTCTATGAGTTGATTGAGCTGATGACGTTTATCTAACTAATTAACTAATTTATTAGTTAATTGACTGTGTATAAAAACTTTTGTATTCAGTCAAATATTGTCTGAAGAAGTTTGGATATCGGTCCAAACGAAAGCGCTTACGTAATAAAATTTTGTGAGAAGGAAAGTACTGCCGTTTTTGCTGTTTTTTGTTTTTAATGTTCACCGTGTCAAATATTTATATACAAACATACATATGTGATGTGGGCCTTAGAGCTTATTGAATTTCTTTCCCTGTTTTTGCATTAAATGCATGCATAGCAAATGCCAACTGCATTCTACACATGGAGGGTAGACACTGTACTACATTGCTTGCCCTTGTCATTCACCTTAAACCCCACTGTTAAGTCTATTGAGTGTTAAATGTGTAAGGTGAGTGACAAATACAAAAATCTGTCACCTGTCCACAGTTACTTTTCCATGCCCTTTACTCAATACCAGCTCTTCTATCTGAGTGCTCAGTGCAAAGCCGGTTCTACTGTTTGGCCTTACTTTACTGTTCACTCTCATCTTCAGCACCAGCTTTAGCTATTTAACTGCAGGGTGCACAATCAGCTATACTTTTTGCTTTTATTTTACTATGGCCTGTACCATCTAGTGGCAGATGTCTAATCTGATTGCGGGCACATAGCGTGGAATACTGCATGTGTTTCTACATTGCTTCTCCAACTACAATACCATTGCTTCATGCATTTTTTACATAAGGAGCAGACTACCACCCTGCTGCTCAAGTTATCCAGTCTCTGCTATATTACTCAGATAGGGCCTGTTGTATCATCCTTCCTCAACACATCACTGAAAGGAATGCTGCAGTGTGCTACTGCTTAGATCACCATTCATTTCACTCTACAGTGCACCAAATGCTTTTTAATACAACTGCAGATTAGTTTATGACAAGGTGTCTTTTGTACTATGTAATGCATGCAGTAAGGATGATGTCTATACATTAAATTGTATGATCACAGTGGGTTTCTATCACATGATCAAAAATTGTAAACGGCAAACGCGTATTGAGCGAACCCGATTGGTCAAAATGTCCCGTGTGTAACACAGAAATCACCGTAGGGAATATTTTCCCTTTACTTCAATGCAGTGCGATCTCGAAGTAGGAATATTTAAGTAGCGGGGGTGTGGGGGGCAGGGGGGTTGCCCCCCCCCTGCCTTCAGCATTTAGGTACGTATAGTTTTTTTTATTTTTGTTTTTTTATTATATTTTCAAAATTTCAAACATCGCTCATATGGTGTCAACCATATGGTGTTCGATGTTTGAAACTTTCGAAAATATAATATTGACCCATCACAGTATCACTTATTGCCATCAATGTTCTTGTATATTTGCCTTCCCGTATTGTTTTTCTACCAGAATTTGTATAATTTATTGCAGCATGTATCCTAATTGTTTTGAAAACAGCTGATTGTTTTTGTTATAAGAAAATATGACTGTACTATATAACAGTAGAAATACATAAAGAGCAATAGATAAGCAAAGTCATCTGCATAATTCATTACCCCAAATAGCAATTGTAAAATGGTACTGTGTGCTATAGCAGGGATATAGTAGGTAAATCATTCACATCAAGGCTGTATTTGGGAATATATCTGGGAATTTATCCAGAAACAATACAGCATTTCAAATGTCAAAGGTCCTTTTTGGTACTAAGCCATATTAGGAACATTTTAAATAAACAATGAGTCATTGTAAATTTTAATGAAGTACTTAGACACGGTTTACACTAGAAATGTTTTTCTGTTCTACTAAATGTTTTTGTCTTTGGTGAAATGAGAGTACTTAGTAATGACTAACCACTAAAAATAACAAAATTCACTGCTATTAGCAATGTAGCAAGGCAAGAATTTTCAAAACAGCATATGCAAGGTGTCATGCAGTCATTTATACAAGAATTCAAATCTAAGTACTCGAGTTAGCTGTGGCTAACGTCTTTTGACATTTGTGTAGTAATTTCAGTTTTCTATTATTATGATGTGACACTTTTGACAAGTTGGAGCATGAGGCATTTTTCTGTTTCAGTTTATTATTCCTTAAGCTAGGCTAATGAGCTAAGTATGGGTCTTCCCATCCACATCACTAATATTTGTTATGCCCAAGGTTTATCATTTGCTGGTTTTGCCTGTTGAACTGCCACTCTCAGTATCATGGACTTCTACATATCCCTCCTCTTCTTACAGACATCTGGGTTATCGTGAGCTAGCCTGCATCATTAGGACCATGGATTAGTAGGGAGGCTCTGTATTCTACCTGCACTATTTCATACATATACGACAGATAGGCTATGTACTGGTCTGCATTGTATGGTGCAACAATATTTGCTTACCTCTCTGTCACTGCCGCTCTCCATTGCCAGAGCAGCCATATTGATACATGTAACATGTCGATGTAGCAGAAGACCTGCATTCTCTCCATCTTTTCTCACCCCTGGAATGGACTACAGTCATAGAATTCCTGACTGACTCCTTGCAATCTGACAGGAGACAAACGTCCTCTATACTGAGTTCCATAGTTAGAACAGAGGTTGTCTGCACATTATGTCTAACAGGTGAATGATTCACAAGCAGTCTGGCACATGCCAAAACTACCAGAAAGTGCAGAAAGTATGTTGCAGAGAGTGCCATGACTTTAAGCAACAAACCGATTTCTGTTTGAACCCACGGCGTGCAGCTGTATTCCAAAGACCTCATCTGTACCTCAATCTGTAAGCCCAGAATTTGTTCAAGAACTTGTGAAAGTCTGATTTTGGATAGCACTGCAGAATGTTGTGAAAACATCACTGAGGAGTTATATAAAGCACCACAGAAGTACATTTAAATTAGGACTTTTCTGGGAATGTGTTAGTACTCAGTGTTATATAAAGTTGATATCCAGAGGCTATTATATTCCAGTAACATTATTTCTAAGAATGCTAACTATGGGCAGGACCACATCATCATTATCTGTCAACATGTGATGGATGTACTTCAAAACACTAATGTACAGAATTCTTGAATGGCTAAACATTGATCCCTAAAGACTGCAAGCCAAAACACTGAAAAAACAAAAGACTTAAGTTTCTTGCAGGACCACCCTATGTAGAAGGCTGCATTCCCCACCCCTACTAATTGTATATACCAACAGTGAGATTGCTCTAGAGTGGGGAAAGGGAAAATTCCCTGATCCCCACTTTTCATAATCTCTCACAGGTTTAACTCTGGCAGATACGATCAAAGAAGCTTCGATCACTTCCAATTCAAAAAACGTTTGACTTTACAAGCATTCGATTATATGCAGTGCTTCCCATGTGAGACAGTATCACTATGAAAAACTTATTTCAGAACTTTGATGTATACCTACACACACGCACACACACACACACACACACACACACACACACACACACACACACACACACACACACACACACACACACACACATATATATATATATATATATATATATATATATAAAGAGAGAGAGAGAGCGAAAGAGGAATGGTGTGACAAGAGAGAGAGGAGATTAAGTGGTAGAGCACTCTTGCTGTTTTTGGGAAAGAATAGTTACGTACGTGCACCAGTGTGAGAACATGATGTGGTATACATGTGAGATGATCAAGATACAGTAAATCCCCATTATCCGGAACTCACGCAACCAGCATTACCAAGCAAATGGTATTTTTGATTGGCTTGTCTACTGACATACAAGCCAATCTAAAATCGCAAAGCATAGCCTCTTCTACTCAATGCGAAA
The DNA here is from genome assembly GCF_019279795.1 of Protopterus annectens. Taxonomy (NCBI): domain Eukaryota; kingdom Metazoa; phylum Chordata; order Ceratodontiformes; family Protopteridae; genus Protopterus; species Protopterus annectens. The sequence continues at coordinate 1,817,956,938 of NC_056735.1, forward strand.
CAGCCCACTGTGCACTTTGAATAGAACTGGCTCCACTTTGCAATTTTTGATTGGCTCATATGTCGGTACACGGGCCAATCAAAAATTGCAAAGCATCTCTCAGGCAACCAGAAACTACACTTAACCGGCATCTACCAATCTCCATGGGTGCTGGTTAAGTGAGAGTTTACTGTATAGACATCCGATGTCCGAATTCCTAGGGAGCCCAGGGTCAATTTGTGTGCCCATACTTTCCAAATGACCAAAATGGTAAGAGCCATCCCTGCAGTTTCCTTTGACCATGTTTCAGTTACCCTAACAATTAATGTACAAATGTACACTGCCTTTGACACAGCTTAAAGGCACTGACATGATGCAATATTTTTATTGGATTTAACTTATTTATTTTATTTATATGTATTTTTAGAATGCTGATCACACTGTAGGCTAGGGAAATATATTTCCAAGATGTGTGAAAAACAGAGGAACACATATACAACATCTTGGTTAATTAAAGCAGAGCCAAGGAAGGATTATGTACAAATGGAGGCTTTGCTATATATAAAAGCCAATAAAACAATATGTAGTATAGAACTGATGTCTTGATACAAGTATTTGTATGAATATGTTTACATTACTAGAGTACAAGATAAAGAGGCAGGGAAAAAGTGGGTGATGAAAACATGGGAGGGATTTCTCAGAGTCATTAGAGAAAGGGAATGTTAATAAGTGGTGCTAAGAACAATGAAAAATATACAAGTTAGGTAAAGTGGTCAAATCATCGGCATGCAAAATCTGTACTTTAAATTAATGTATTCCTGTCAACATGTAATGAATGTATTCTGCATGCAGCCTGTGCTGCCTTGGTGATATCTTCATGGGTACAGGAACGGATTAATAACATGGACATCCTCTTGTTCTAGAAATGGTACAGTATGCCGCAATGTGAAGTAAAGCTTCCCCTCCTGGTGCTCATACATATCTAGCACTGTTCATAAGATTTGAGAAGTATGCTACCTGCATTATGTATGTATGCATGCATGCATGTATACCACAGACCACTGGCATCTCATATTGGTGAATATAGAGACTGCTAATGTGGTTATTATCCACTACTACTTTTTGCCTTTCTAGTTGTTACCTTACATAGTACAGAATCTCAGTGTGTGCCTAATAGTGATTTGCTTCTTTATAGTGGCTGGGGTAGCACTACTGTGTTCACTCTATGTGTCTGTGTGTACAGCCATATATGTTTGGTAAACATATGTCTCCATACTGCACTGTATGCTTACCTGCTATAGAATATGAGCTATATAGCTTTAAATATATTAATGTCTAGCCGCAAGGAATTAACTACATATCATGTGGTTCACATTCATTCTAGAAAGCAGTCTAATAAACATCAAATAGATGCTAGAAACTCATTCATGGTGTCTGTATTGCTTGCTGAGCATTGTGACACTCATTAATGTGTTATATGGTGTCAGAACTGAGAAAATATATTACATTAGTGAAGAAATATATTTTTGTGCCAAGTGTATGTCTTTGTAAGTATAGAAGTATAATCTGCATTTAGGAAACAGACCAGTTACAACCACTGAGACTGAAAATCTAGAAGGTCTGGATCCTGAGATTAGATTATTTCCATACTGAGTGTATTGAAAAATGGTACAGTCTGCCACATTTTTGCATATTTTTGGACAGGAAGACTTGAAGGTATTTACTTCTTCCATTTTTCTTATATAGGTGAAAGACAAAACAACAATTATTATAGCAAAGTTTATGAACAGCCTAGAAATAACTTCATATCCTTATTTATTAATCTATCTTCATGAACTATTATCAACCAGGAAAGAACTTTTTTTTTCTTTTCTTTTTTTTTTTTATGTGTTTGTATTTGTTAACCATGGAAGAGTATTGATCCTCATGGACCTTTTTCAAACTTAGCCTGGGAACACTTTCTGGTTAAGTGACTTACTCGGGGACTCACAGTTAGAAAATGGGCGGGGGGGGGGGATAAAACCTTAGAGTACAGGAAGCAGCTCATTGACAGCTTGTCACCTTGTCCTTCTGCACTGTCTGCCAGACCACTGGACAGACTGTCAGATCAACACTTACTCAGCATCTGTCCTTTACAATGGCACAAGGTCCTACACAGGCATACACAGTTATGCTTCTGAGCTGAGAGTGATTAGTTAACAAGAGTTAGAACAGCTTATGGCATAAGAAATAATCAAACAAAGCAGTTCTTACCAAAAGCTGTGGATGGGTGTGCAGCAAGTGAAATTACAGCTACAAAGTTTAATTAACAGAGAAACTAGAAAACGTAAAATATGAATTAAATGAAAAGGAAAAATGAGAAACAGAATCAGAATGTTTTGTAAATGTAGCGGGACAGGAAAAAGAGCCATACAGTCCAGAAAATAATTATGTTTAAACTCAAGCATTGTGTACTAGAAATAACTATACATATGAAAGAAAGCATTATCCTGCTTTTAGTAACTTTTTAGAATGTCGGGTAGAAGAAAGCATTTTGTGTATTTAAGGAAAGGCAAATATATTCAACTTATGTACATGTTTATGAATAAAGATATGAAAGTGCAACTGGTTACTACTAACGTGAAAAGTGATGATGCATTATTTTATTTATTATTTATTTATTTTACATTTGTTTACCGGGATAGACCGACTGGACATGAATCCCATTTTCAGCAGAGGCCCAGGGAGAAAAACTCCACAAAGGTTAGTACAATAAATGCAAACAACACAAGTTATTAATACAGACCAAAAGAAAGGAGCTGTTGTAAGATAATGCAGTAAAATAAGCAGAGGGCAAACATACTATATAATACAACAGTATGAGAAAAGTATACAACATTCAGTTATATGGTTACATTCATACAAAGGTTAGTACAATAAATACAATAAACACAAGTTGTTTAAGTGCAGAACAGAGAGAAGAGCTGCTGTATGATTGCACAGTAAGATCAACATAAGATAATTATCAATACAATACAACAGCATAGGAAAAACATACAATGCAGTTGCTGGCTGGCTGGCTTGCATTTAGTTATATTAATGAGTATTTTTTCACAATACTGCAGGTCTGAATGTAGGTAGTTCGAGTTTGTATGTTTGTAACTTACTTTTAGAAGAATGATATAATACAAACAGTCTACATTAATGCACAATGGAATAAGAGTGCACTATCTGTGTGGGATTATATAGTTCTACAGTTGCAGTAGGAGAGTCTGTATTGTGTTTTGGTGGGTGGTAGTGAAGGGTTGATAGTAAAAGAGTATAGTAGAATACTATTATATACAGGGAGTTGTATAGTTCCATTATGGAGGAGCTACCCAGGGTCTGAACAATTACATATCCAAGACCTGTTTAAATTGGACTATAGGAGTTTTTTGAAGTTATTTTTGTTTTCTGTGGTCCTGATATCTAGGGGATAGCATTCATATTTTTGCAATAGAAGTAGAGTAGAGGGAGTCCCCAGAGCTATTTTTTGCTTTTGGTTATGTCAACTAATGCTTTGTTGGTGGATCTTAATAGACGTTTGTTAGAATAGATATTCAGTAGGCAATGTAGTGAAGGAGTTTTATCGGGATTAGATAGGATTTGGTGGGCTGTTGTAAGCTGGTTACATCTGAGCAGGTTTAGTAATTCTAGTCAGGATAGTTGCTTGAGTACTAGGTAGTGATGCGTACTGAAGAGAGAGTCAGTTGTGAATGTTGTAGCAAGTGTTTAGTTTAGTTAAGTCTGATTTGGTTAGGTTGATGAGTATGGGAGGGCATAGAGAAGTGTGGAGATTAGATGGGTTCTTGCGATGGTAGCTTTACTGTTGCTGATGAGGTACTTTTTGCATCTGTATAGGGTTCCAGGTTTTCTATGGACCTTTTTTATTGTATGTGTGATATGCATGTCGAATTTCATGCTGTGATCTATGATAACTCCTAGTAGTTTGATGTGATAGGGGTGCTGTTAGCTGAGTATATTGTGATTAGAGGTATGAGGTCTATGGCTTTTATGGGATGGAATATCATTAGTTGGGTTTTTTTGGGGGGGTTAAGTATGAGCTGAGAGTTGACTAACCAGGTTTCAACAGCGACAAAGGATTCTTGTGTCAGTTTCTGGAGTTGATAGAGTGATGGGGTGGAACAGATTAGGGTGGAGTCATCAGCATACTGGACTAGAGTGGCAAGCAGGATGGTGTTGTGAAGTTGGTTGGTAAATATGAAGAAAAGAGGACCGAAGATGGATCCTTGGGTTACAGGTGGAAGGGGAGATAAGGAATTTTGCCATTTTACTGCCTGCTGGCAGTTAGATAGTCCTGAAACCAGGGTAGAGTGGAGTGGCTTAGATTATGTTCAGGGAGTCCAGTTAGGAGTTTGGCATGGCTGACCATATTGAAGGCATTGGAGAGATCTAGGAAGGCAATGAAGACAGGGTTGCCATTGTTCCAGTGTTGTTTTACAGTATTGGTAAAGCTAATAAGGGCTGTAGTAGTACTGTGACTGGGACCGAATCCATGTTGGGTGTTGGTCAGCAGTTTATTAATAAGAAGATAGTTAATTATTTGGGAATGTATGCATTTTACAAGGATTTTTAACAGGGGAGATAGAATGGCAACTGGTCGGTAAATAGATCGTTCCACTGAGTTACCCCCTTTGAGAAGTGGCATTATATGTGAAATTTTCCACAGTGATGGGGCATGTTGTTCTGACAAAGACTGATTCATTAACAGGGAGATGGGATATGAGATGGCTTTGGCTGCGATCTTGAGGTGTTCTGCAGGCAATTTATCATCAGCCAGGTTTGTGGGTTTAAGTTTATTGAGATATTTATATATTGTGCTAGTAGGGACAGGTTTTAAGGAGAAGCAGTTTTGATCTACAGGTGAGGATGATAGGTTTGGATATGAAGCAGGAGAATTATTATTAGTGAGGGCTAGAATGCATTTGGTGAAGTATTTGTTGGATTGGGTGGCTATATTATTGGTGGTGGTATTGATGTTTGAAAGTGTTCAATGGCAGACAGACAAGAATGAAAGTGAGACCAATGGTAAGAAATGCTGAAAATTAATAGCCATAATGCTGAATTTAAACTAATTTATTGCTTTTATAAGATACCTTTGATGCAACTATCTAGAATGTACAGAATACAATACAATGTGTTTACTGTTAACATAATCAGGGCACCAGATAAAGCCAGTGGGTCAAAAGCTACTGACATTCTAACACAGAACTGGTGTTCTGGGTTCTCAGTTTGCTAGAAACTAGCAATGGTAAAATGAATTCATGATGTGAAAATAAAACATGAATATGTTCAGCAGCAGTCACACAGCTGCTGAGATATTTGAGACACCGTACACACATTTTCAAGCTTTGGAAGTTTGCCAGTAGAATATCATTTAACTATATATCCTGATGCTATGCCAATGAAGTATTCTCCAGGGGAAAGATCAAAAGCTCTCTACAGTGAACTGAGCTGGAGTAAAAGTACATGGAAAGCTTAGGTGGCAGTTATTAGATATCACAAAACAGGTGAATGGTTTGATTACTGCTATAAATCAAGAAAGGGTTTACATCTATACTTATCTGTAAGGCCTGAATAAATTGATTTAAAGAAATCATTATCCACTGTATACAGCTGAGGAAGTTATCTCAATAATGTGAGATGCTAAGTTCCTCTAAGCTCATGAATCAGCCTTAGCAATCTCAGATGTTAAGGTCTTTTCAGTACTATATGCAATCTAAGAATTTTCTCAAGCATAGCAAAATTAAGAAAGTTTTAAATTGTGTACATTTTGCACACCATTAAGAAAGTGCAGATTACATAGTCTTCCGTTTAGTATTTCATCAGTATCAGCCACTGCCCAAAGAGCTACTATACAAGTAACTAAAAACATACCTGATGGTCTTCAGTCTTGTAGTATGAGATCAGGCACAAGATGAGACTGACAAGAAATAGATACAGTTGCTAAATAGAAAAAGGCAGTATAACTTCAAGATAAATAACAACACATTGTAAAATATGAGTATTGATTCCAAAATGCATGGATCATAGTCCAGAATCATAGAGAATGAAACTTGATACTGAAAAATTCAAAACAGTAGTGTCAATTCCAAAGTGACAAGACAAGTAGGCAAAACATGAGTGTCCTAGGAATGATGATGTATTTTATAAAGTTTCTATACAAAATGTATTGAAAAACTATGCCACTAAGAAAAGTGATTGAGCAATAAATAGTCTAGGAATGGAGCTTTGAATATGACAAGATTTACAAAATGCTCAAATGTTAAGTAAGAGGTACACCAGCTGTAAAATGGATCACTAAACTTAACAATGTATAACCCACTGTCAGCAAACTGTGCAAGTCAAGCTCATCAAATAGTGCATTTTCTGAAACTGTGAGTGATATCAACTTTAAAATTATTTTTCAGGTGACAAGACCCCCCCCCCCGAGCACCTCTCATAGTTCCTTATACATATATACATATATATATATATATATATATATATATATATATATATATATAGATCTATTATGATAGCCAGATGCACAGAAATATTGATGTACTTGGCACCAAAACACTTATGTCAGCAAAAACACATCAACACCCAACAGCTCATGTTCTGAGGCTAAACTTCATAATATGTAATACAAAAGAAGCATTCACTGTTGGAAACTCCTGGGTTCTGGCTAGTGTGATTCTCAAACAATCTGGAAATATATCGCTGATTGATAAGTATATTTCTTGGCATTTTAACCTTTCAGAGTTCTGCATTGTCTTCATTTTGCCTTATTGAATTGTTTTATATATTTTCTGGCATTGTTTTCTGTTATCATCTGTCCTGAAACTGCTTACCCCCTATTTCTGAGGTGGAGTTTATAAAAATGGTCTAACAGCTTATGTGTTATATGTGGTGTTGTTATAGGTGGTGGCTTTGCAGTTGCCTACCCCTACTGTAAATTTGATCTTGGACACCCCTCCCAGTTTGGTGTTCACTCTACTTACAAAGAGAACATTCGAGAAGGCCAACCCACTTAGGTTCTTAACCTCTGCTCCTCCTTCCTCTCTTCCTCTCTCCTTGCACTTTACTAAAAAAAAAAAATAAAAAATGTGCACTTTATTTTGTTTTTGCCTCTTCTTAAAAGTACTCAATTCTATTTATTCTGTTGCATTTATTACTGCTTGGTAGTCGTCTGATTAAATTTTAACTGTTATCTAAGCCTTTTCGGTTTAAGCACTTGGGCTTCAGACCAGTTGTTTTACATTAAGAAGGTTTGTGGTCTGCACTGTTGTGGCAGGACAGGTAGCTTACATCCTTCTAAATTGGGAATTGTAGATTGAAGGCTCAGTGTCTGTTATTCTAAAAGTGTATTAGTTCTGGTAAGCACTCGGGCTTCAGGCCAGTTATTTTACATTAAGAAGGTTTGAGGTCTGCACTCTTGTGGGAGGAGAGGTTAGATTCTGCCCTTCTGAGCTGGGAATTTTGGGTTAAAGGATTATTGAGGCTGCTTATTTGAACTCTTTCTTTATGAAATTGATGCATCTTGTTTGCTGTAGCATAATCTAGATTCAGGCATGCTGAATCTAGCTTTGTTTGTATAACTTGAGCACTAATCCACGCCATCTTTCTTTTTGAGAAGGTTCCCCTACACCCTAGTGGCAAGAGTGTGCAGTTAGAACAGGGCTCAGTTTTGAGCTTTTTACTAGTTAATTGGGTAATTTGCTATCAGTTTGCTCATTTTCTATTGTTATATAAAAAATTGCACTTTATTCATCTGCTTTTACTGTATTTGTGTTTCTTCCTACTTTATTGCATTTATTCTGCTGCATTTATTACTGCTTGTTAGTAGCCTGATTAAATTGTAACTGTTATTCTAAGCCTTTGGTTGAAGCACTTGGGCTTCAGACCAGTTGTTTTACATTACGAGGGTTTGTGGTATGCACTGTTGTGGCAGGACAGGTAGCTTTCATCCTTCTAAGTTGGGAGTTGCTGAATGAAGGTTTAGTGTCTGTCATTCTAAGAGTGTATTAGTTCTGGTTTAAGCACTTGGGCTTTGGGCCAGTTATTTTACATTAAGAAGGTGTGGTCTGCACTCTTGTGGGAGGAGAGAGTAGATTCTGTCCTTCTGAGCTGGGAGTTTCTGGTTAAAGGCTTATTGTGCCTGTTTATTTGAACTGTTTCTTTTTGAAATTGGTATGCCTTGTTTGCTGTAGCATAGACTAAATTCAGACCTGCTAAATCTAGCTTTGTTTATATAACTTGAGCACTAATTCAGACCATCTTTTTTTTGGAGAAGGTTCCCCTGCACCCTAGTGGCAGGAGTGTGCAGTTAGAACTTGTCTGATCGAAGACTGCTGGAACGGGGCTCAGTTTTTAGCTTTTTATTGGTTAATTTGTTTAAATTAGTTTGCTCATTTGCTACTGTTATTTAAAAAAAGAAATACACTTTATGCATCGCCACTTAGCGAGGAGTAAACTATTCCTGGAGCCATAAAGTCTGCTCTTCACATTTTCCCTTAGAACTAGCCAGGTTTTTAGTTTTAGCACTCAAATCTGTTTCTTTGAGCTCAGCACTTGTTCAGAACTTGATGTAAGCACTAAATAAGTTACAAATTACTACAGCACTCAACTTTCCTAACTTGTCTAGAGGAAAACAGTTTTTAGTACTTAATAAATAAGCACCTATCCAGGCATGTCTAAGGGTCAGCCTCCAGTGTTTTCTCCTGTCTACCTGATGAATCTGGGCATCTTGGGGCAATGCAGCAATTGCCTCATGTACACAGACCACCCACTCCTCCTACCACCCAACACTACAACCTGTGAGAGATGCAGTTATATAGCCAAACTGGAAGCAAAGCTTTCTTCACCCAAGACTGGACTAGACAGTCAAGAGGAGAAGGTAAACACTTGCACCACACCACACTCATCACATAGTCCCTCAAAACCTACACCACCAAAATACACACATAGCAACACAAAACACACACCTACATTTGCGGAGGCTCTCAATAAAAATTTGCTCAAGCAACAGAGACTTCCAAAGCAGAAACACATGCAACCTCCACCCCCCAACACAACCCAAATGACACATAGCCACAAACTCAGTGTGCCACTTAATCACAGCCCATAAGGCATAACAATGTACCCAACACTCGAGTCATAGGTGACTCTATAGTCAGGCACATTGATGTTCCACTCACCAGGCTAAACAAGGAGAAAGTTACTGTCAGCTGCCTGTCAGGTGCCAGGATCTGTGACATAATGCACTCGCTCAGGTCATTCCACAACAAGTTCAAATATAACTCCATCATTGTCCATGTTGGTGTGAATGACCTCAGACATACCTCCCTGAACTACATGGAAAGAGACATGGAGGAGCTCTCCGATCTTGTAGCCCAGGAAGGTATGACCCTAACCCTGTGTAGCATCCTACCATCACCCAGAATGATACCACAGTACAAGGACAAAATGATTGACTTCAACAATTGGCTAAGCTTCTGGTGTCATTTTAAGGAGATCCAATATCTGTCTGCCTGGGATGACATGATCGACAGACTATGATGCTTTGCCAGAGATGGCCTGCACCTATCGCCCTTGGGATTCCAGATACTGGCTAAGGCTTTTGCCACCTCTATAGTGCCTTTTTTAGGCAAGGTTCAAATGACAAATTCACCACCATAACAGGTACAAGCAAGCAAAATCTGAGGGTAATGCTATTCAATGCTAGAAGTCTAAATCTCAAAATGCATTCACTCAAGGCACTCCTTAAAATGGAGAACATCGACATCTGTGCAGTGACAGAGACCTGGTTCAAGGCACCACAGAGCACCTGTGCATTACCAGGCTATAATTCATACCACACCTTTTGGCCACCTGGACCGAAACACTCAAGGTGGAGGCGTGTCCATATTCATTAAGGATATCCACACCTCCAGGCTAGTTGCTCAGCATAATGCATCCGAGATTATCCAAGTGCAACTAACTCTGGGTAAGACCGCAATCCAAATTGTAACTTGCTACAGATCTCCCACCATGTCCCAGGATTCCCACTCCTCATTTTTTGATACACTGGAAAATATTAGGGTATAACCCAACACCCTAATAATGGGCAATTTCAACTACCCCATCATTAACTGGGAAAACTACTCAAGTACCAACTCTTTTGCTCAATGTTTTCTGGAATTCATAAATTCCAATGCCTTGGATCAACTTATCCACAACCCCACCAGGGGGAGCAATATCCTAGACCTGGTCATTACCAACATGGACAAGTAGTGTTCCACAACAGAGGTTAATTCCTCGTTGATCAGATCTGACCACAAGCTAATCAGCCTAGACATCCACATCCTGCCCTCACCCCCATTAGGGAAACCACCGTAAACAATTTCTCCAAAGCCAACTTCACACTTCTTAAGACAGAAGTTGCAAACTTCACAACACCCATTCAGATGGACAATAGGGTCTATGTTAAATAAACAAATGCTTAAAATGTCGAGTACAACATACTCGAACACCTTTAAGCGAATGTTTATTTAACCAACAGCTCACAATCTCGCAAACCACAATGCCGAAAAGTTTTGTTTGGCCACTTACCCCTCCCGAGTGCTGTATTACACTAAACCAACTAACAGCAAGTTCACATATATCATAAACAAAAAAAAAATATATCATAATGATGCGAGAAGGGGGCCCCACACATCCCCCTACTTAAATATACCAACTCCGAGACCGCACTTCAGTGAAAAAAAGGGAAATTCTTCCATTCTGCACTGTACGGCGCTGTTAGCAGTAGCTTACATGATGCAATGCATCACATATTAACATGCTGGCCAAACAAAATGTTTTGGAACTTCATTTTCTGACATTGTCAACTGTCGATTAAATAAACGTTCGTTTAAAAGTGGTCGAGTATGTTGTACTCAACATTTTAAGCATTCATTTATTTAACATAGACCCCGACAATGGAGGTACGACTGCTGAATCCTAAATAAATGCACTTTATAAGCACTTACATGAGTGCATGGATCGTGCTATCCCTAACAGAACCAAGATGCTATCCTCCAAAAAAGGAAGCCAGTCTGGTGGTCCCCTGCCATAAACAAACTCTACAACAGAAGAAAGAAACTGTTGCAAAAAAGAGTAAAATCCAATGACTAGAAGAACTCCCTGGTCAGCCTCAGTAAGAAGCTGAGATCCCTCATAAAATCCTCAAAGCTAGTTATGAAAACAAAATTGCCACCGATTCTAAAGACAACCACAAAGCATTCTATAGCTATGTCAAGAATCTCAATGGCAACACTCAGATTTGCTCTGAGTTACAGCACAATGGCACTAAATATACAGAGCCAACTGATATTGCCAACATCCTGGCAGATAGGTTCAGTGCTAACTTTACCCCCCTATCATCCCCTAAAGGGCCCATCTCTATACCGGAAGAATGCAAAGTTCCTGCAATCACAGCTGCACAGGTAAAAAACACACTCTCCAAAGCCAAGAACACAGCATCCATGGGACCTGACAGCATCCCAGGCTGTGTTCTACATGAACTACAGAATGTACTGGCACCCCACCTAAGCACCATGTTCAATCATAGCCTCACCTCAGGCTTTATGCCCACTGAATGGCTCACAGCAACTGTTATCCCACTCCACAAAGGTGGAGCCACCACGGACCCCAGGAACTACTGCCCCATTAGCCTAATGAGCCTGGTCTGCAAGGCCATGGAATGTATCATCATGGAACTTATAAACAAAGACATTGGTAATCTCCAAACTCTGGACCCCTCCCAGTTCGGGTTTGTAAAAGGCAGCTCATGTCTCCTAAACCTGATTGACTTCTTTGAAGCAGTCACCAAAACTGTAGATAAGGGTAAGGTAGTTTACACAGCCTATCTAGATCTCACCAAGGCTTTTGACACCATCCCCCCTCTGGAATTATAGATAAACTCACTAAACTAGGTATAAATCCCTATATCACAAGATGAGTTGCCAACAGGCTCACTGACAGAACCTACACTGTGAAAGTAGCAGACTCCAAATCCAACTTCAGACCAGTGACAAGTGGAGTACCACAGGTTCAGTCCTGGGTCCTCTCCTGTTTAGTATCTACTTTGCTGAAGTACAGACTAACACAGAAGGTCTTTGGCTAATGAAGTTCGCAGATGACTGCAAACTAGGAGCCATAATTGAAACTCCTAATGATGTGGACATCCTACAAAAGGGTCTCACTAAGACAGATGTCTAGTGTCAAAGCCATGGCCTCAAGCTCAGTGCCAAAAAGTGCATTGTCATCCCCTTTGGTAAAAACTCTGTACCCATGAGCTACCACATAGGATGTAGTCTACTTAATACCAAAAGTGTGATAAGAGACCTTGGGACACAGGTAGACAGTAGTCTCTCCTTTGATAACCACATCACCACCGTAGTCAGGAAATCCTTGTATGTGGCACACCTCATCACAAAAGGTTTCTCATCCAGGAAAAAATAAGTCATTGTTCCCCTCTACTCATCACTCATTAGACCCATTATAGAGTACAATGCCCCTTTTGGTATGTACCTCACAAGACATCTACAACAACTGGAAAGGTCGCAGAAATACCTCACAAAGAAGATTACTGCCCTCAAACAGATGCCCTATGCAGACCGTCTCAAAAAACTCCAGCTTTACTCTGTTGCATATCGCCTACTCAGAAGCAATCTCTGCCTAACATACAAAGCTATGTCAAACCCAGAGCTGTTGGACACGTTCCACTTAAAGAAATCTCAATCCCTCTGAGTTACATGCTCCACGGACCTAAACCTTGTCACTACAATAGACAGAACATGTGCTGGAGGGATAGATTCCTGTCCCAGAGACTTCCCATACTCTGGAACAAACTATTTATCTATATCAAACAAATTTCCTCATTAGCACTCTTCAAAAAAATCTTGATGATTGGATGGGAAATAGAAAATTCACCCCGGGGATCACCGCTGTGGCTCTGCTCGACAGGGGCACAAGAAAATAATTTTCTTGGGTGGTGAAAGCCAGGCCTGTATAGGCCCTAGAGCCGATAGCCTAATATCTACCTATGAACCTATGAACCTATGAAGTGTTTTTCTTTGCAGGGAGCAAGTCCCACTGCACCTACCATATGGAGAGCTGTTTGTAACCCCCCCCTCCACAAATTGTATATATTAAGTCCGAGACCCCAGGGAAAGAACATCTGTAAATTTTGACTAAAGTGGGTTGTTGAAAATACAGAGGTCAACAAAAGTAAAATCCACTCAATGACAGGTAGCCCCTATATATATATATATATATATATATATATATATATATATATATATATATATATATATATATATATATATATACATGTGTGTGTGTGTGTGCGAATGGCATCACAACTGAAAAAGATATATGAAAACCCTTTGAAGAGAGAAAATGACTCTGACAACCAGGACCTTGATGTATAAGCCAGAGAACAAAATCGTAAATAACAGATAAATTGAGCAAAGTGTATTTACAGAGAATCATGAAGACCTGCTATTTTCTTTGGCTAATGCCTCATTTACCAGTGACCAAATAAAAAAAGTAAATGAATTTAAGTGATGAACTGACACTGAGTTAGAAATGCTGTTACTGAGCAAAAAAATATATTTAAGGAGAAAAATTAATTCTCTTTTTCCTTCAGTGAAGAAATAGATTTCATCCAGGACTTAATATTCAGACCAGACACATCAATGGTTTCCAGCCAACTGAGATTGCTGGGAAATTCTGATTGGGTAGGAGTCCATTTTTAGGAGATGCTTGTGGAGGAAAGCTCCAAAGTATTACAAAAGGATTTTAAGAATGACAGTTTTACAATCTTAAAAAATAATACAAAAACAATTACAGCTTAAATAATTATACCAAATTAGACATCATATGAAAACATTGGTTAAGAATTGATACAAGTTATATGATAATGATCCAATAGTTAGGGAAATTGAAGGCAGTTTTTAGAGAAATTCAAGATATGTTTGTATAATACAAACAGGAAGGATACACGAACTGCACCCAGGATTAGTAAAGTACAAAGAAGGAGAAAAACATGTATTGGTCAAGAATTAAATCAATAAATATTTCTTAAAACAGTGACTATGTATGAATATGAAGTAAAATAAATAAATGTAGGGAAAGCACTAACATTCTATTCATTGAAATAATAAGCACATAATAATAGATAATATGTTTTCATGGTATACAGTACTTCTTCAGACACTAAGTAAGATCACAGTCACACATTTATAAAATTCCCAGACTGATGTTGTCTCTTCAGATAATGATCCCATAATGCTCTAGAGACCTAACTTTTAGAAGTATCTTAATATAACATTCAGGCCTGACAGTTTGGCAGTGTTAATTTTGATTTGTCATTATACCTCCAGACATTCTAAGAAGTTATTCACCAGATCTTTTATTAAAATAATTAGCTCCTGCTACTCACTAAAACTCTAGTACCACAATGAAAAGTTTGCTTAAATCACATGTTACTTATATTTTGTTTTTTTGTTTGTTTGTTTGTTTTTTTGCATACAATAGTTCACAAATGCCTTCACTAAATTCCCATGTGGTCTTCCCTATTTTCTAAAAAGTATAAATTTTGACAAACAGCTACACAAATCACAGTGTATGTTAACCACATCAATAAATCAGTGTGAGAACTGTGTGACTGTGATTTTACTTAAAATGGTATCTCTAGTCCAGCTGCAGAGTGTGCAGTGCATTCTTGCTCTTAAATCCAAAATGCATAGCTGTGTAGCAACCCATTGCACCACATAGTGCTGAAGGACAGGAAGCTAAAAGGTGCAGAAACTGTGTATGAAAATGGCTGCATAATAACATGCAAATGAAAAAGCACAATCTAAGGAGTGCATAATGACACACAAACAAGGATCAGTGAAACCATTTCACAGTTCATAATTATCAGGTATGAAGCCACACAGGTGGTTATAAAAGGCATAAAGCACACCAAATTTGTAGAGTTACAAATAGTAAATATTCTTGGAACAGCAGCAACTATCATACAACAGCATCTTATCAGCATTGCAGAATTCTCCTGGGGATAGCAACCAAGCAGTGCTGGCCAAGGCTATCATCACAAAAGTAACAGACTAGGACCTCCAAGGACATTTTTGAGTGGATGGAAGCATTATGTGACATGGGATGCATCGTATACCCCATAAAGTGGAGGAATGCATTGGTTTCCCAAAGCCTTGAGATACCAAGGCCTATATAGTAGTAACCATTTTATCTACACTGGACCTTCCAGAGACAAACTGGGAACACATTGTGTACAATATAAGCATCAGTCTACAGAATACTCTGAAAACATTTATCAGTAAATTGCTGCCAAATGTGACTCAACTCATTTGATCCCCCAATATGGCAGCGGAGAGATTTACTACCATGCATGTCTTTCATGAGGGTCTATATTATAACATCGAAGTTACAGAATATCGAATACAATATGGTCGACACCACATTGTCGAAGTTCCATAACTTTGAAAATGAAAAAAAAAATCAAAACTTTAAATTTTTACCCTAATGGGTTTAAGCAGTGGGGCAAGCCTCTCCTGCACCCCCAACATCCCCAGCTACTTAAATATACCAACTCCGAGACCGCACTACATTGCAGTAAATGGACATCTCCCCTTACAGAGATTTCCATTTACACACTTGAGATTCTGATCGTTCGATATTCTCGTGCCGACAATGTCATATTCTACATTGTCGGCTTTCGAGAATATAATATAGACCCTTTCATGATATAGCCAACCTCCCAATAGTGTTGAGAGCTATAGATTATATCCATTTGGCAATAAAGGCCCCACATAGCATCCATGGACAGCATTAGAAAAGCAAGAATGGCTACAATTTCATTAACTTTCAGGTAGTGTGTAACACTCATGAGATCATCACTAATGTACCTGCACAGCATCCTGGCAGTGCCCAAGATTCACCAATATAGTTTAGAAGTCATATCTATCAATCAGCAATATCCCAGAAGGGCACCAAGCAGGTAATTGCTCACACATTGATGAAGCCACACATCTGAAGCCATACACCATATGTACACAACTCTTCCTCCCCATGTCTCTAGCTGCTGCATGCCTCTAATGTCTTGCAACTGATGCAAGATTACACCTGGATCCCTGATTGAGTACTTATACTGAACTCACAAATCATAGTTATACATCATTATAACACCATCCCTACCCAAAGCAGGAATATTTGTAGGGCATGCTTTTGGCCTGATTGAATCCTGGTTTTTCTGCCTAGACATGGTGAGGGGCATTGCAGTATACCCCTGTCTCAGCTTGTCAACTGTCCATAGTAAGCTGCATGCAACATAATAAAATCCTGAGGTGTAGAATGAGTGGCCATCATTCCCTGGGCCTTCCACACCTGCCACAGCAAGATCCATTGCACAGCATCCTCCAGCAACAGCACTAAAGGTGACAGACAGTAACTGGTGGCTCCATTACACCCCATGCTCTAGATATGATGCTATTGATAAAGCAGCAATGTCTAGTTCCCCTCTATGGACTTAAAGGCAATTTGGAGTCACAGAGAGCAAAATAATGCATGCAGTGCTCTGCACAGCCTATAGCGAGCAGTGTCTTGTTGAGCCATATTGGTATCAGACATCTGTGGGGATATGGATCACAATTTTCGTTATCTGCACAGTTGCCTGGAGACACACTGATGCATGGCTGTGTACAGAACCATGGGGTGTATGCCTACTTGTCAAAAGAGGCAGATAAATGTACCCTATATTATTTCTTCATTTGGCTGGGTGGAGAAGCCACTATGATTAGGTGCAGTGACTGTGATGGCAGACCAAGAAGGAGATACTACAAGCCCCTGGAGTCGGGTACCTAAGATAGGTCAACATAGCTAGCCCAGGGGACCCAGGACATAGATGTGGTGGGACTAGTAGACCAGGACATGTTTGAAACATACATAAGGTGACTCACTCCAAGAGGATCTGATGTGTGGCAGCCCTTCGCATGTGGTGAAATATTTTAATACCTCAACAGTTGAGGGGAAGGTTGTGTGTCTTGTCATGGTCATCCTGTGCAGTCATCACTGGTATGTACATGCTTCAGACATTTTCAACATGAGGGGATAGGTATCAGTGGCAACCCTGGCTAACATCTTCATGGAGATGGCCATAGATGTAACATGTGCCACCAGTGACTTCAGGAGATCAGACGTGGCATCATCCTAAATTCTTCTGTCTTTTGAAGACTTTGAAAGTATTGGCTGACATCTTACCAGAGACAATTCAAAATATTAATCAGCTCCAGGTTGGCATGAGTAGCTGCAGGCAGTGCCTATATATCTGTTGCTCAAGGCTGAGAACTACCCCATGTTTTATGTTAGTTGTAAAAGTAGTTGGCACCTTGAACATGGATGGCCTGCTATATGGTGTGTATTAGCATGCCAAGATGTGGTGCATTGGTCTGTCCTCCCAGGCACAAATATAGTAGTGGCAGTGGTATTAGTGACAGAGGAGTCCCCACCTTGACAGGAATATTGAGACCCATTATTGGCAGCACATATGAGAAAGGCCAAAGTGTCACCCACAATTGAGATTGAGAGTGTTAATGTGCCCTAGGGCTGTGAGTTAACCTGCATGCATCACAAAAAATGAAATTACAGAATGACAGCACCAAGAACACAAGTTGTGATGTTGTGAGTGTACAAGTGAAGTGGATGCATGCTGGTAAAGGTCACACATTTACAAGTTCTAACAGTTGCCTAAATCTAGATACCTAGTGTATTGGTGGTTCACATAGGCAGCAGTCAGTGAGTGCTCCCTGTTGTCAGTATTATAATCACTGTATACAATATTGCAATATTGCTGCTAACCTGCCCAGTCTCCGTGTAACATATTAGGGATCAGATCACTCTCAGAACCAAAGTCCACCCCTCAAAGTGTAGTATCCCATATAGTACCCACTCCATTACTGTCTCCATGCAGAGATGTCAAAAGTGACTAATCATTTGTGAAGGTTGCAGTGGGAGATAGTCACCTCCAGCTGCAGCCCCTCCCACTAGTATTTTGCATGCCTTCTGTGAGGCTCACCTTATCGTGTCTTTGACATACTTCTAAAATTGTTGTGTTGTAGAATTCCTGTCACCTATAACATTAACATCAAATACCCATTGTGTCCCATGTGTGGTCTCACAGAGACTGATGGATGCCTTACTTTCCTGAACAGCCATCACCCATTGGTCTCAAAGTGCCTGTAACAGGACTCTGTTCTTTCAGGGCTGAACTTGCCTAATCCCTGCATTCTACCACATTTGTTGATGTTCATGCTCCAAACAGTGCAACAGTACTGATATGGTGGCTTGGGTATGCAGCATCTGACATTGCTGGACATTAATAGGTAGATGATATAGTCAGAGATATTTTGGACACTGGATTACGCCACTGATCAACTATATATGTAGCAGTAAGGGCAGATTTGTGAATGGATACGTCTGGTGTACATATCACAAAGGGGTCTACAAGAGCTGCAGAGGATGAGACCTTCCCTGCCAGTAGACACGAGACTCAAAGGGTGGCATGGATAACATAGAGAGAGAGAGAGAGAGAGAAAGGAAAAAAAGGTATGATGCCAGATGGTGTGTGCGTGTGTGTGTGTGTGTGTGTGTGTGTGTGTGTGTGTGTGTGTGTGTGTGTGTATGTGTGATCTAACAAGGAAGTGTACCACTGGCAGAACAGCACAAAATATGAAGGTCCGGCAGGAAACGGAGCAGTTATTAGGTTGTGTGCAACTGCCAATTGCAGATTAGCATGCTTCAAACCAGTAATGCTACCATACATCCAGTGTTACCACTGCCTGGTCCCAAGCATGATTACAGAGATGTGCCTGTCGTATAGTATTACTTAGGGCAGATTGGAAGGGAAAAAGTGGCAGCACTGTTGTAGTACTCTGTAGCTAGAGCTAAGTGTTATAGGTAAGCATAGTACAAAACACTAGTGCATGCATACCGACAGTCAGAAGCATAGCTGGTTCACTTTTCTCCCAGGCCAGTACTGTGAACCAGCACCCCACCCTCTCAGCTCTTCAAGTGAAGAGTGCAAAAAGAAAAGCACTTCACTGTAATTAAGCCATGGTGTAAGTGATTGGCTTTTTACAGTTAGATCTACATCCCCCCAGGAAAAAAAAAGATGTTCCTTCTACTGGTACATCAACCAGGTGGCATACCTTTCAACCTCTTAGCACAAAACATCTGGACAAAGCCAAAAATTATTGGGGGGGGACAAATCCCGAAAAATAAACTTGAATGTTGGTAGAATAAACTGTATTATGTTATTTTGCATTTTCTGAAAGATATGAAGTCTCAAACACAAGTGTCAGTATATATTAGATTCAATCCTCACTGATTTGCCACAAAACCCAGAAAACCACAAATTTTATGAGGAAAAGAACAAAAATATGAGGCAAAAATCTGGACATTCTGCAAAAATCTGAACAGTTGAGAGGTATGCCAGATAGCCAGACACATGACACATCCTCTCTCCCATCCTGCCCAGCTATTCAGATCTCGTTACTGTGCTCTGGCACCCAACCATCTTTTAGCATATGTTTTTATATTTCTAACATTGCTTCTTTTAAACTATAGCAAATGTAGAAATCTGTTGCTTCACTTTATACCTGCCTACATAGATCGTTTCAGCTCTCGTGTTTTCATTTATAAAAAAAGAAAAAAATATATTTTTAAACTGTAGCAAGCATTTTCTACAGTTTATAGCCTGCCTGTATGGAGTGCTACATCACTCAGGTTTTAGTTAATTTTTTTTTTCCTTTTTATTTTTAAGCTATAACAAACTGTTTTCTGCAGTTTAGACGACACACAGAGCACTGCAGCACTCATGTCTGACTGCAAAAGCCAGTATTGCATTAAAAAGCAATCAGGATGAGGCTGATCATGCCCCCCAACACCTTGCACCTTGTACTACAGTACTTTTACAAGCTGATTGTCACATGTATACGACTCTGCTGCAGTAACACTTACCACAGTGCTGTAGAACACTGCATACTTCCTCTAAGTTCTGTCCTGTAGAACTGCTACCTCTGTACTATAAGACAGTGCTGCAGATATCTCTGATACTCTCTTGCTGAGCATTGTGGCATCTAACACAGTGCATGTGCCATAAAAGTCAATAATAACGTCATGTCTGTACCATATCCCTATCCATATCCCTATCCATATCCATCTATCTATCTATCTATCTATCTATCTATCTATCTATCTATCTATCTATCTATCTATCTATCTATCTATCTATCTATCTGTCTATGTATCCTAGACTAAAGTAAACAATGGCTATGAATCACTATGTTTCGCAGAAATGCATCTGCGCCAAAAAGATGTGCACACATTATCAGGCAGCTGTGGCTGCCAGTGCTAGAGGTCCACAGAGTGTACCTAGCTGAAATGTTAAAGATAGCAAAATAATGCTACTTCACATACACAGCCAGTTCAGGGATGACTTTTGGACCAATTGTAGGTCCATTCAATAAGGTGGATACCTGGTACAATGTGTGGGACCAGATGATTAGGGTGAATGGCATCTCCATACCAGTCAAAAGTGCAGGCACTAGCACAATGACTTGTGCACTGTTGCCCAAAAGTCATCAGGGTGTAGGAAGCAAAGATGAAGCAGGAAATCCCTAAATGGTGCTGTCAGTGTTTAATATTTTAATGTGTGTCATACCATGGTTAAGAAACTCTTTTTTCCTCTTTCATGGCTCTGTTCCTGCTTAGATTACTTTCCTCTGACAGATCTCAGGATATACCAGCCAAGCTTTTGTGTGTGACTTTCTATACATTGTTTGTGTTGTTTTTGACAGCTATATTGTGTTACTGAGTTGTTATGTGGGGTGGGGCATATAACAAAGCCCCTGGGGCCTGGGGCCATCACCCCATTCTTCTACTTCACTGCACATACCTACAATGGTATACCTGCTTGTGCTCCATTTTTCAAAGTGTCATGTGATGGTGTAGACTGTTGTCCTTGTGGTGAGCACCACGTCATTCCTTTACTTCATAGCACACACACAAGGTAGTATAGTAGTTGTTTGTCTGCGATTAAAGGAGCAAAGACATATTTCTGCTTGATTTCGCATATGTGTGGAGCTATAGCTTTGCACTGTTTAATTTGTGACTCATTCACAACTGCATTGTAATATGTGATAGCTTGCATATCCCCTTTGTCTTTCATTACAGTCAGAATAAGAAGATAATGCTGCTGGCTGCCACAGGAGACAGCAGAGATATAGGCCACAAGGATAGTGGTGCCCCATTTCCATACATCTGCTAGGTATGGTGTACCAGCTATGCACCCCATCATTAATGGTATACTTCCCTTTCTGCCTCTGTTCTATAAACCACAATAGTCTATCTCTGATGCAAGTGCATCAGCCACCACCTGCAATCTTCTTGGTTGTAGTTGCTGTTTAGGAAGTTGAGCAATGTGGGCGTGCCTTGCCAGTGTGAGGGTTCCAGCCACTCCCAAGCAGGCTTCTCCCCTCAGTTACTTTCCCCAGCTTGGCTAGAAATAGAGCATGTGGAGGAGTTGACAGCTGAGTGGTTATTGGCATGATGGTTCTATATGCATCACCCCCTTCAACAGCATTTTTCTGCATCACCAGATTGTGTGGCTGATGCCACCAGACCACCAAAGGCTGGTGTAGTGCTTGTAACTTACCTCTCACATGTAGTATCTCCACCTGCTGGGTCCCAGTAATACCTATCCACACCAGTTAATGGATGGCACACTGTCCGTACCCCAACCTGTTCAGAGCCATACATTCACCTTCTGTTTACATATTTATGTCTATGCAGGTCCTCCTTATGTACACATATCCGCCCCTTTTCATCTATGCTGATTCATGCCACTTTGTGTGTCCCTGTTGCCTAACCTCCACTTCTTTCCTCTTCCTTCATGCCTTTATCCCACCTTCTTCACCTCTCTCTCTCTCTCTCTCTCTCTCTCTCTCTCTCTCCCTTTCTCTCTCTCACTATAAAATAGAGGTCTTTTCCTGCAAAGAATAAATAAATACATCTGCCTTCAGGAACACTGCTTTACATTACTGTGTTCTTGCTGTGTATTCCCTTGCTTGCTGTTGCCTTTTTGTACTTTCCTTGTACTCTTCTTTCCTCCTCTTTCAAGGAGCTGAAGATGTCCAGATTGTGGGGTGTCCACTGACAGCTATTTTACATATGCTTTCTCTCTCTTTTATTTTAACTTTTTGTAGTAAGCAGTACCAATCTGGTGCTGTATGAGTATGGTCATGCCACCTGCTTTAGCTGCTATATACATTCTCATGAGGTTCAAACAGTGAGATATGACCTTACCCTTCCTCATGTGTACAGGGTTGCATCATTCTGCTTAACTTTGACACTTCCCTTAGATTTTTCTTACCCTCCTGAAGTGTAGCTCTCTGACTAATCATTTAATATGGTTCCTTAGTTATTTCTGTCTACATTGCACCACAATGTATTTTCTTTATGCAGCATAACCCACCCACTGCCCTGAATGCATCTCTATGAACTCAGCCTCAGTGGCAGAAATGCTCTACAGTGCTACATATACTCTTACATCACTATTTCTTGTTTATTAATTAATTGAATATATTAAGATGTAGTATTCAGCTATGTTTGTTTAGTTATTTACCAGGAATGTTGACTCAGATAGAACAAGTAATGTAGAGTTATGTCATATACACTGTGTATCGTAAAAACAAACAAAAGGAAAAGATGCTGACATTCCTATACCCAGACTGCCTAGACTGCCCATTGAGTAGAGAGAGTACAGCTTTGTTTCATTTTAATGAGGCCCTGTATGTTTTATGTTTAATTTATTACTCAACACATTCTGAAATAATCAGACGGACAGACAAAATTACAAGTATGATTAGTGTATTACAGTCTATATTCTCAAGACAGGTGATATTTCATGCTGTCAGATCAGACAAGTGGTTAGCCATTTCAGAAGATCTGTGTATGAATGGGCATTGAGATATTTCACACTTGGGTCCAGCTACAATAAAACCTTTGTCGACTGTCACATTACAATTTTATAACATATAAATACTGGCTCTACTATGAAACATTGAACAGCAAAACCTTGAACATCATAAATGGTAAAAACTAATACCAAAACAGAGAATAGCAAAAAATGTGTATTTTTTTGCAAGGTGGCAAGCCCCATACGCCTCCTTCTAGAAAGACAAGCCCCTCACATCCAATAAATTATATATGCCAACTCCCTGGTTGCACCAACTCAAAGAAGGGAGAAATCTCCAAATAGAAGTGAATTACTGCTGGAAGCCAGTGCGCATTTAAAAATCACACCAACAGTGATTCCTTATGGAAAACTGATTGGCACTGTGTTCCTTGGCATCTTGTCCTTTTAGGATATTGACTGTTGAGGAATTTTACCTCAGCCACATGCAGATGTGCCATAAATACTGTACCCTACTGGAAGGACTCACATCCTCACCAACACAACTGTTAATAGGCAGGAAGTTGAAAAGTCAGTTACCTACTTTAAAAATATTACCAGTTAATATGCTCATAACTTCATAGGTTCATAGGTGTTTACTAGGATAACAACCACAAGGGCCTTTATAAGCCTAGTCATGCATCCCAAATCTCTGACAAGTTCTGAAACCTTTGATAAGTGTAAACATGGCCCTGAGAGATGAACCATTTACAGGTCACCTGAGTCCATTAGAGACATAGGTACCAAACCAGGAATGAATTTCCAGTTTGCCATCCAATTGTCCAAGTTGCACTTAACTTGGGTTAGGGAGGAACATTCACCTTCTGTTTACATATTTATGTCTATGCAGGTCCTCCTTATGTACACATATCCGCCCCTTTTCATCTATGCTGATTCATGCCACTTTGTGTGTCCCTGTTGCCTAACCTCCACTTCTTTCCTCTTCCTTCATGCCTTTATCCCACCTTCTTCATCTCTCTCTCTCTCTCTCTCTCTCTCTCTCTCTCTCTCTCTCTCTCTCTCTCTCTCTCTCTCTCTCTCTCTCTCTCACTATAAAATAGAGGTCTTTTCCTGCAAAGAATAAATAAATACATCTGCCTTCAGGAACACTGCTTTACATTACTGTGTTCTTGCTGTGTATTCCCTTGCTTGCTGTTGCCTTTTTGTACTTTCCTTGTACTCTTCTTTCCTCCTCTTTCAAGGAGCTGAAGATGTCCAGATTGTGGGGTGTCCACTGACAGCTATTTTACATATGCTTTCTCTCTCTTTTATTTTAACTTTTTGTAGTAAGCAGTACCAATCTGGTGCTGTATGAGTATGGTCATGCCACCTGCTTTAGCTGCTATATACATTCTCATGAGGTTCAAACAGTGAGATATGACCTTACCCTTCCTCATGTGTACAGGGTTGCATCATTCTGCTTAACTTTGACACTTCCCTTAGATTTTTCTTACCCTCCTGAAGTGTAGCTCTCTGACTAATCATTTAATATGGTTCCTTAGTTATTTCTGTCTACATTGCACCACAATGTATTTTCTTTATGCAGCATAACCCACCCACTGCCCTGAATGCATCTCTATGAACTCAGCCTCAGTGGCAGAAATGCTCTACAGTGCTACATATACTCTTACATCACTATTTCTTGTTTATTAATTAATTGAATATATTAAGATGTAGTATTCAGCTATGTTTGTTTAGTTATTTACCAGGAATGTTGACTCAGATAGAACAAGTAATGTAGAGTTATGTCATATACACTGTGTATCGTAAAAACAAACAAAAGGAAAAGATGCTGACATTCCTATACCCAGACTGCCTAGACTGCCCATTGAGTAGAGAGAGTACAGCTTTGTTTCATTTTAATGAGGCCCTGTATGTTTTATGTTTAATTTATTACTCAACACATTCTGAAATAATCAGACGGACAGACAAAATTACAAGTATGATTAGTGTATTACAGTCTATATTCTCAAGACAGGTGATATTTCATGCTGTCAGATCAGACAAGTGGTTAGCCATTTCAGAAGATCTGTGTATGAATGGGCATTGAGATATTTCACACTTGGGTCCAGCTACAATAAAACCTTTGTCGACTGTCACATTACAATTTTATAACATATAAATACTGGCTCTACTATGAAACATTGAACAGCAAAACCTTGAACATCATAAATGGTAAAAACTAATACCAAAACAGAGAATAGCAAAAAATGTGTATTTTTTTGCAAGGTGGCAAGCCCCATACGCCTCCTTCTAGAAAGACAAGCCCCTCACATCCAATAAATTATATATGCCAACTCCCTGGTTGCACCAACTCAAAGAAGGGAGAAATCTCCAAATAGAAGTGAATTACTGCTGGAAGCCAGTGCGCATTTAAAAATCACACCAACAGTGATTCCTTATGGAAAACTGATTGGCACTGTGTTCCTTGGCATCTTGTCCTTTTAGGATATTGACTGTTGAGGAATTTTACCTCAGCCACATGCAGATGTGCCATAAATACTGTACCCTACTGGAAGGACTCACATCCTCACCAACACAACTGTTAATAGGCAGGAAGTTGAAAAGTCAGTTACCTACTTTAAAAATATTACCAGTTAATATGCTCATAACTTCATAGGTTCATAGGTGTTTACTAGGATAACAACCACAAGGGCCTTTATAAGCCTAGTCATGCATCCCAAATCTCTGACAAGTTCTGAAACCTTTGATAAGTGTAAACATGGCCCTGAGAGATGAACCATTTACAGGTCACCTGAGTCCATTAGAGACATAGGTACCAAACCAGGAATGAATTTCCAGTTTGCCATCCAATTGTCCAAGTTGCACTTAACTTGGGTTAGGGAGGAACTCTGCTTCACATAGATGGGGAGCCTGTTCCATAGACGGGGTAGTCTCTGGGATACATACCTATCTCTCCAGGAGGTCCTATTTACTTCACTGGCAATGTTTAAGTCTTTAGAATGGGTCTGCCCTTGACGAAACCAAACTAGGTTGGTTTCAGTGTCTAGCGGTTTACTATATCATTATTGTTCATTTCCATGATAATTCTATCTATGGCTTTACATATAAAACTAGTGAGACTTATGGGTCTGTAGTTTCCAGTGTCTGTAGATGACCCACCTTTGTGTAGAGAGATAAATGTTGCTTTTCTCCATTCATGAGGCACAAAGCCTGTTTGGACGCTACATTTAAATAGTAATTCCAAAGGCCCTGACAGGTCATGTTTCGTGCTATTTAGAAGGCATCCTGGAATATTGTCTGAGCCCATTGATGCAGTGTTCTTGGTCTTAGAGAGATCATTAAGGACTTGTTCCCTAGTTATAGTAGGGGGAGTTATATTTGATGATATTTCCTGAGGGAAGGTTGTGGGGAGAGGGGTAAAGTTGGAGATGAATTTTGCTGTATCTTCTGGCTCAGTATAGGGAGCTCCATTTATAATGAGCTCTGCACACAATTGTTTATTGCCTTTGAGGTTGTGGACATAGATAAAGAAAGATTTGTGGTTGCCCTTGGCCTTGGAGGCCAAACATACCTCAAATTTGGCTTTGGTAGACTTTATGTGTTCTCTGTGTTGTTTGTTTAGTTTGATGTGAGTGATTTTATCCTGCTGGGTGTTACTCCTCCTAATTTTTGCCATGATTTTCTTCCTCCTGTTATACAGCCTATTGATTTTGTGATTCCACCGGGGTGGCTTGTTTTTTGAGTTAGTTCTGTACTTCTTTCTGTTGGGTACAGCTGCCGCTATGCAGCTTTTAACATACTTGTACGGAGTTTCTGTGAATAGTTCTGCATAGGCAGCAGTGCTGTCAGGGTTTATGGGGGCTTGAGATTTTGCCGGGTTCTCACTTAATAGCAGGAGATTAGCCTTAGAATAGTTCCTGAATATTCACAGTTTAGCTGGGGGTCTAGGTTTTATTTTTACTTCAAATGAGACCATTTTTTGGTTTGACCTTACCAGGAAAGGCATTACATACAGTAGGGGTGTGCAGCAGTCTCCCACATTAGTGAGGACCAGATCCAGTATGGTTGCACCCCTGGTTGGTGTATTGACTATCTTATCCAGAGAGTTTGTGTTTACAAAATCCATGAATTTCTGTGCATGTACATTTCGTGTTGTATAGGATAGCAGTTAACAGGTGGGTAATTAAAATCACCCATGAATATGGTATTGAGTTGGATGGTTAGTGTTTGTAATAAGTTTAAATACATGGTATGGGTTTCCAGAGTCATAGAGGGGGACCTATAGCTTGCAAGGAAGTGGTATTGGATTTTGCCCATGGTGATTTGAACATGGATCAGCTCAAGTGCATTGCCCTGTTTGACCAGCTTTGTAGTATACTTATTTTTGATGGAAATAGAGATACCTCCACCTTTAGTCCCTGCCCCCTGCCTGTGAAGTAGATGGCCTTAATGTGTGTAAGGCATTATAACCTTGCACTGTTGGTGTCCTCTCCGTGGCTTTAAACCATGTCTCAGTGACCCCACAGATGTCAGCATTCTCTTGGGTAAAGAGACCTTCTAGGGAGTGGAGTTTTTTGTTTCGACTTCGAGCATTGAGCAGTAATACCTTTAGATTTTCTTGATTTTGATTTGCTATGTTGAAAGTACTTTCAGTTTGGCATTGCCTAAAAAAGGCACTATGGGGGAAGACAATGTTTTAGCTAATATTTGAAAGCCTAGAGGAGAGGGGAGAGGTGCAGACCATCTCTGGCAAAGCAGTGTGGTCTGTTGATCATCTCCTTCCATGCTGACAAATATTGCACCTCCTTAGAATGACACCAGAAACTAAGCCAATTATTAATGTCAATCATCTTTTGTTTGCATTGTGGCATAATCCTTGGAGAAGGTAAAATGCCTCTCAATTCCAGGCTCATACCAGCCTGAGACACATGTTCCGAGAGCTCCTTGATGTCTCTCTTCATATAGTCTAGGGAGGTACGTCTCAGGTCATTTACTCCCACATGGACTATGACTGAGGTTGTGGTTCAATGACCTGAGTGCGTACGTAATGTGGCAGATCCTAGCCCCTGATAAGCAACTGACCATAACTTTCTCCTTACTCAGCCTGGTGAGAGGGACATCAGTGTGTCTCACAATGGAGTCTCCAATGACTCAAATGTTGGATTGTGTGGTGGCTTGCCTTATGGGCTTAGAGGTAGAGGTAGAGGCTCCATGAGCCATAGCTCTATGTGTTGAGGTGGGTGTTGTTTTGAAAGAGTGCATTCAGGGCTGCTGAGGGTATTTGTTATGTGTACTTCATCTAGGAGATCTTTGTGGTTTAGGAAGGTTACATTTAAGTGCCTCAGCATATGTGGGTCGATATGTCTGCTTTGAATTGTGTGTGATGGGTGCAGCGTGTGTACTACTGACAACCTTATTGACATTAGGAGTACTTTTATATGAGAGCTTTGCCTCCAGGGACATTGTGTAAATACATCTCTCACATACCATATCAGTCTGTTTGAGAATTAATGTCAGTTAACATGAGGCAATTTCTGCATTGCCTCAGGATGCCCATACGCACCAAGCCAGTAACAGAGACAGTCGAAAAGTTCATATCCATGGCAACAGACTCTTTTTTATGGATTAGACAGTTGGAGTGAAAATATCAATCACTGTCAGGAGTATCAGGTTTGCAACTATGTGGACAGTGCTTGCCCTGTGTGCAAATTTCAACTGTGCTTTTACAGAAAAAATTTCACTCAAGGTGTCTGAGTCTGTACAGAGCACTACCAAACACTTAAGGGGAAACTAAGAAATAGACTGAAAATTTAAGGATGAAGTGTTTAGGCAGATATTTGGAAGTTAGAAATAAATCAAGCAGTACTTACTGAAAACAAATACTTAGCTTGTCAAGAATGATGAAAAGAGGGGAGTCACATGAATAGCTTTTGCCTGGCTATTACTAATGCTCCTTTGCTTCTTGTCTCACCAGAAGCAAAATGTTAACACCATTGCCAAGAACAGAAGCAGGTCACAGCCTGTTTGTTCATCCACAGTGTTGTCTCAGATGATGCAAGGGTCTGTAGGCTTGCAGCCTTTTTCTGGTATATTCCTTGAATAGCAACCAGACCAATCAGGAAAGTTAAGCACAGACTTTCACTCTCCAACTAGAAACAGTCAGGAATGAATGCACTCTGCTCCTTCTCTCACCAGGACCACAATATAAGCAGATTCCAAGCTGTCACCTATAAAGCAGTTATTATACTTTCTGGTAATCATCAGTCTCCAGGAAATAAGGTCTCTATACTCCTTTTCTCACCAGGAAAAAACAGAACCACTAATCCCAAGATGACTAGTGAGAGGCAGAATGTGAGCTTTCCAATAACTGGTGGTCTTGCAAAAGATGTTTAAAGGTAAGATAAAAAAATGGTTTATCCAAAACACTGCAGTGTGCACTAAGCAGTTAGATATGACAGGCCTTAAACACATGTCCTACATGGACATACTCAAGAAACTTCAGCTGTTCTCAGTCTCTTATCGTCTGCTTACAGGTGATCTCTGCTTGAGTTCCAAAGCCATGTGCCACCCAGCCCTACTTGAAATGCTACACCTAAAGAAATCCTAATCTCCACATGCCACATGCTCCAGAGATCACATCCTCATTACCATAATTAACAGAACATACTGGAGGGACAGGTTCATCTCCCAAGGACTGCCCATACTCTGGAATAAACTTCCCATTCATGTCAAGCAAAGCACCTCGCTGGCCCTCTTCAACAGAAATCTTGATGAGTGGATGGGTAACAGAAAGTTCACTCCAGGGATCATTCTAGTTGCCCTACTGGATATGGGCACTATGAACTAACATTGGATGGCATGGTGCCTGGGCAATTCTTTTGGGGCTAGGCTTGTAAAGGCTCAAGGGCCATTAACCTAGTACACACCTATGAACCTATGAAAGTGGGTAACTTAAGTTTTAGCTGTCTAAGTGGAGAGCCGCTGTTTTTAAAAGAGCAAGATAGATTGAAATGGGGTGGGCACTTTTGTATTCAGGTACTATGGAATACAGTGAAATAGCCAATAAATGGAAATAGCTGAAGGGATGTGAATTCACAAAATTATAATTATATGCTTACTCATACCAGCCAGTGAAAGGAGATAGGGATGGAGATATATGGTCAAATTAACATAATGGGCAGTCAACTAGAAAGACAATGATGTTTAAGAACACAACAATAACAGGGTGGGAGAGTGGGAAAAATTCTGTCTGACTCACAAGAGACACAGCTGTGATCTCTTTTCAAATTTTAATATGCAATTAAAAGCAGAATACAATTAAAACACAGTGTAAAGTAAACAAATCACAGTATACAAAATAGAAAAAGGAAACAAGGTACTACAAAGTACAAGAAATTAAAAGCAAACTAAACTTTCCCTCACAGCAAGCTGTGGCAGAGTCTGGGTGAGCTTTTCCAGTAATGAAAATCTATGCAAAGTAAACACAATGCTGTAAAGAAATCAGTAGAGACAGAAATACTACTTAGCTATAAACTGCAAGATACTGACAGATTTACAAGTCAGAGAAAGAAAGCAAACATTCCCAAAGCTATTGGTGGAGTCCTCAGTCTGAGGATGTAATTGCTGAATTAAGATGTTGTCTACATGGGAAAATGAAAACTACATCAAAGTCCAAGAAAGAAGAGCAAACAAAACTGTCACACCCAATATTGTTATAAGAAACTAGAAGCTGTTATTTGTTTTTGTGGACAGAGACTCTTGGAGTTGTTCAGGGCTTATAGAAACACAGCCGTCCTGCAGAAACACTCCCAGTCCAAATATATAAAGTTCAATGCATCTAAATGTTCTACCAAGTGACATTCAGGTCATCTGCTGTCAGTCAAATGTAATACATTTAGCATCAGTAGTTCAAAGCAGAAACACATAAATATAGTTAATAAGTAGAAAAGTTAGTAGTTTATGGGGTATATAATTTTTAATATGCCTATGTATAACTTCAGAGAGAAGTGTGTCATGTGATACATATTCTTTGCAGCAAGAAGTCTAAATGAACACCTCATGGAGGCAGAAATGCATCCACAGTGTCTGTCTTGCTTGCCAAGCATTCTGATTTTAATGTTATAGCCATGATGCTTCTGCTGTCTGCTATTACAGAAGTCCATATCCATTTTTCTATATCCATGCTAAAGTTTGGAAAAGTGATCATCAGGCCTAGTGTGTGTATAGTTTATGCACACTTATGCAGAGTGAGTCTCTTGCCTGCACATATGTAGCACTCACAAACACTATGTGCTGACTATAACATAACCCCATTCTAAACTCACTGTGCCTGTATGTCTGGGCTGGGTTCAGTGCTGATGTATTTTCTGCTTGGTACTAGACCTACAGAGTGAGTACCAGCTCTATATAAATACAGGGCCAAATTTCTGTTATATTGAGCTCGCTTCTAAGCTCAGATCTCCCATTTCATAGACAGTTGTATTGCTTCTGCATACACTGGGCAGTTTTGATTTTATTTTAAGTATGCACAGAAATAAATATACTGCAGAAAACACCATTTTGTTATCTGTTTTGAATTACTGAAATATATCCATTGATGCCAGTGGCGATTAAATTTTACATTTGCTTTGCTTGTTTTCAGTCAAGTGTGGAATAGCAACTGATGGACTGAATTAGCTGCAGAATATTATTTACAGGTGTTGTAAACTGGAACATAGCTTTACCGGTCTATGAAAAGATGTTTTTTTAAACAAACTGAAAGAAAGACATTATTAAAAACTGCAGGATGGGCCTTGAATGCCCTTAATATGTTTTATGCATTATGTGTTACACATATATAATAATTCTGTTTGAGAGAAAGGTGTTATTTATAGATGTGCTAAATAACTTCTGAAATAACTACTGTGAAATTATAAAACAGTCCTCTACTACATTATAAATCTTGTTATCCTAAAAATCTACCATGACAACGGAATTTGATAAATATGCTTTTAAGTGTTTGGATGCAGGTAACCAATTATTTATTTTTATGTTGTTTGGGTCAACACCAACTCAAATATCATATCTAATCATAGAAACGCAGACCTAGTCACATTAAAGGAAAAAGCAATTCACACACTGCATATAAACACGCAAATTCCTCAACCTAAATCAAAGTCTAGTCACTACATTAAACAATTACAATGAAAAGAAAAGTTAAAGCAATTGAAATAAATTGCAACCATCCAAAATGGAAAATGATATTGCAAGCAAAAAAGTGACATTTTAAGTATAATGAAACTTGTTAAAAAAAAAAACAACTAACTAGACACTACTAAAATAACACCATAAACACACCTGACATAAAAACTTAAATGTCAGCTGACAGTTAATGTGAAAACTACCCAGTAGACAGCTCATTTATAAAACCCTTCAGAAAGTACACAAAACTTTATTCAATACACTGCTTACATTCTTCTTCTTCTTTTCCCAGTTTGGGGTCGCCACAGCGGATCACCTGTCCGCTCATGATTGGCAGTGGAGTTTTATGGTGTCGAGTTGCCAGCCCAGTGCCCAACCTTCCACAGAAAGCACACACATGCACACACTCATGCCTAGGGACAATTTAGAGTGTCCAATCCACCTACAGCATGTCTTTGGGATGTGGGAGGAAACCGGATCACCCGGAAGAAACCCACACGACCACAGGGAGGACATGCAGATTCCACACAGAAGGCACTCCAGCCAAGAATCGAACTGGAGAACCTCTTGCTGTGAGGCAGCAACGCTAACCGCTGCACCACAGTGGCCGCCCAATACACTTCTTACATAAATAATTTAAATAACTGCTCCCCATTGAAGTGAATGATAACAAGTAATTCAAACTAAAAGCAGAAAGAAAATATAAATATTAGAATATTAAGGGGTCTAATTCATGTGACACATGAAATTCTAGTACTTTAAAATTGTGTAACTCATTTCCATAACTCATAGCTTAAGTACTCAGATGGAAACTTGTTCCCCTTTCTTACATTACAGATATTTAATGTTTCACAGTCTAAAACCTTACATATTCCAGATTTATAATATTGTAACAGTTACTTCAGTTGCTAAGAAATATCTCTTTTAAATATACCATGTTCAACAGAGCAGTTAATGCTATAAAATAATTTCAGCTGTAAGTATTGCATTTTCCGCAGCAAGCAAAATGCTAAAAACTAAAATAAAACACATGCATCTTTCTAAAGCATATTTTCCAATATGTGCTGTCAATATAACATTACAGATGTATGCATACAGTAGATGGGAATCACAAACTCCTTATTCTTGGATCATATAATTTATTCCAAGCTTGTACTATAGATAAGGGGAATCATTGCAAATTACAGTTCTCAGTGTCCTGTGCCTACCTCTAGTCACAGTACACTAAAAGTAAGCAAAGTACCTTTAAATATTACCTGGGAGATAAAGGTGTGATTCCTAAATCCAACTTCTTATTGTTGCTTCCACTATGAGTAGACAAAATACATCAAGGATCAGAATCCCCAAACAGCATTTACCAAAGATTTCATAATGAGAAACACTTTTTAAAGTTTTTACAGGGGGGCAAGCAATGCACCCTCCCCCATATGTATATATATATCAACTCCATGATCACACCAACTCGAAGAATGGGGAAAGTCCCCAAAAAGGCAATCACTTCTGCACATATTGCCAACAGAGATTTCCTATGGAGGATCTCCAATCATCAGTGAGTTGAAGCTCAGAGAGTCAAAAGCTCCAGAGCTCAAGCTTCTTCCACCAGTAGGTTACTTGCTGTTGATACGCTGGAAAAAAACAGTATATAGATGCTCTGTTGACAATCTTTCAGTTCTGTTTATTGCTCCCAACTTAGCTATAGTCATCGATCTTCAGAAATTAACACCCATACTGGAATTACTCCTCTTTGTGATCTGGTAATGTTATATGACCTCATCAGAACTAATACTACTTTATGATACAGTAACTGGGGTAGTAACGCCAGAGCAGATGAGAAAGCTAGAGGTGATGGAAATTAAGTTCTTGAGATAGGTGGTAAGAAGCAC
The DNA here is from genome assembly GCF_019279795.1 of Protopterus annectens. Lineage (NCBI taxonomy): Eukaryota > Metazoa > Chordata > Ceratodontiformes > Protopteridae > Protopterus > Protopterus annectens. The sequence goes on from NC_056735.1 coordinate 1,817,991,021, forward strand.
ACTATGGGACAGACAAAGAAATGAAGACATAAGGGCAGAAGCTTAAGTAGCTCCAACTGCAAAAAGGATCCAAAGATCAGATTATGATGGTTCGGGCACATGGCAGAAAGCAGAAAACAATCTGGGGAAGATGATTTGGGACAGACAGGAAGAAGGTAAGAGGAAATGAGGGCATCCAGGAAACAGGTGGATGGATTACATGGATTACGTGAGAGAAGATCTGAGACAGTCAGGCATGAGTGACATTGAATTGAGAGAGATGGAGACAGTTAACACAACAGCCCAACCCCATGTAGAAAATGGCATAAAGGGGTTGATAATGATGATGATGATTTAACACCATCCATGAGGCCCATTATGGTCTGGGTGTGGGCAGATTATAAAACCACTGCCAGTGTTGACAGTCAGTATTAACACCACTTGTTACGAATTGTCCAGATTATTTTTAAACTTGCATGAGCAAATGCAGTTCATAAAGGATAATCTTGTAAATGACAAGTATCAGCTTTTATCAAGTATTGGCATCCGACATTGCCACCATATGCATCCATTCCACATTTCTTTGAGACTAGATTACTTAACACATTTGTTATAAAGGTGTTTTGTTTTATTAATATGTGAGCATATATCATGAAAATGATTCAGACAAAAATATGCTTCTTTATAGAAAATAAATCTATTACCAGTTATGCAGCATGGCTATAGAACCAAGTGTTGCTCCGCCATATATTGACCTATTTATGTCTTATTTACAAGCTGGGTTTATTTTTACTTTGGGAAATTGTTTCAGAAGTATTATTTTACTGTATGCATACCATGTAGAATATACCTTCGGTATTGGAAATGACATACAAGCATTAATTCCACATAAGAATATTCTGCCTGATGCTATTATGTTTAAACATGGATATGATTATTATGTAGCCAAAATGTTGACCTTAATTATGTAGAAATATATGGTCTTGTTACATCATCAGGTGTAAAACCTACAAATATTTAACAGTATACTCCATACGGAGTACCCCCCCCTCCCCATTGTATAATTTAAAAATATCCTAAAGGAGAGTTTAATAGGGCAAGGCTATTCTACATATTGGATAGAGTTTATCTTAAGATTGTGTCCACAAATGACAGGAGCACAAAATTAATAAACTAATAAGGACTAGAATGTTCATGATTTAACCCAATAATGTGCCACTGTTAAATGTGATTATAATGCTGGTGATGCTGGAGAGACCACTATATCATTACTGAGTATATAAGGGCACATTCTGTAAAACAATGAAACATCCTTTTAACTGACCTGAATGCAACCACATAGTATTGTGAAGCACTTAAAATGACTTTCAAGAGAGCAAACACATTGACTGTGTACTTTGGTGACCAAATGTTATGTTCCTTAGAAGTATTATGCAGATAAGTGCAGGAATCCATGTGGTTACTGTTCTTATTAAAGTTAAGTCTTAAACATGTCATATTTTTAACATATGTTTACTAATAAATATATAATGTAGAATAGTTCTGCACATACTACACCAATGGCATTATTATGTGGCAACTGGTAAACATGGTTGTTTTCTAAGTAGCAAAAGGAAAAGTCATTTTAAAACAAAAATAATCTACCATATTAGAGATCTTAAAATAATGTTACATTAAATGTAGTTGTTAGATGGCAGAAACTGGATACATTGTATAATGATGTTACTTAGAATATGATCAGGTTTTAGTGGTTACAAGTGACTGAGCACAAGCCCAGTGGAGATTATGACATATTTGTGTTAAAGGTTCCAGCAGAACAACAATGTGGATTGTCAGCTAAAAAACTTTCCACATTGAATAATGGGTCTAGTGTTGCTCCTTCAACATTTAAACATTTAAAGCAATTTAAGCAGCAGCATGTTAAGGAGTTAACATTGTCAACTTGATTATCTCATGGGATGTTTTAATTGGCTTTCTCTCGCTCTTACATAGTTGGTGAAATGCATTTAAATTTTTTTTCAGTGAAGAGTTCATTCTCAAAACATTTTATATTTAGGAAAAAAGTACATCATGTTTGTTGCATTTTTTTCCTTGTATGCTTTTTAATATGTGGCTTAGTCATGGTAATCATTGTATGGCATAAAAGTGTTCTTGTTCTTTTGCTAGTAGTCCTTGTCATTTGTTTGGTTAATAAATTCCGTCCATTTTTGATGGCATTTTTCTCCAGTTTGTTTTAGTCCTCACAACATCTCTGTGATGGATCTTAGATATAAAATAACCTGGCAGACTTCTGCAACGGGATGTGCCAGTGACATGTCACCCATCATCATGGTCTCCCAAAGTTAAATCAGCTAGAAAACCTGTATATGGCTTTGGCTCTGAAGGCATAAAGCTGATTTTGCTATTTCCACACATCTGTTTTAATGCAGAATACAATTTCATAAGACATAATTATTTTATTACTGCAGTATGACAGCTAAAATAAACTGATATTATAATATCATCAGAGGAATCCCTCGGTTTTCAGCATTGCAATCAAACCAAATGAGAGGGAGAGCCCTCTGATGACCATGACAACATTTTGTTCATTCTTTGGGTAATAGCTGTCATTATGATTTTTTAGGCAAAAATAACACAGCTTGTAAAGAAAGAATGCTGAAAATGCATCAACATATTTAAAACAATACAGTATCTGGAAAAAAAAATGTTTTGCTAGGACCAAGTGCATGACAGGATAACAACATAACACTGATTTATTGACTTTCTGTGATTCCCATAGCACAGACAAGGCAGCAGCATCTCAAATTCAGTTTCAAATTGTATTGGGGCCATTTGCCTTAGTTATTTGAACATTTATTCAATAAATGCTGAAAAACTGGCAGTATATCATAGCTATTCTTTTTTTCCATATGGAAAATAGAGTTTGCCAGTTTTGTCTTATTTAAGTAAACAAGAAAGGAAAATATACCGGTTTTAACTTGTCCAAGCATTAAATAAAGTGCCTTTAAATGATAATTTGGTGTGGTAAGTGATGCATATTTGAACTTATGCTTTTGAGTTATTTTTACTCTTACTATCTGTGAAGGCATTAGCTGTAGCACAGGACTAATTAAAAAGAGTTAATTTACCTTAATTTAATACAGTTATTTCTGAAGTTGCAATTAAACATAAAAAGAAGATCTATATCTATAATAAGCATGAACTAAGACAGTTCTCTGAATGCGGTATTTGCAATTTCTGAAAGTGCCAAAAAGACTTGACCCAAAGTGATTTCAGTATGAGAAGTGTGATGGAGAATTGGCAAGATAGATGGGAGAGTAGGTGGCATGAATTTGGAAGAGCATTTATCCACAAGAATATTAGTAAGGTCCTTGGGATCAGAGAAGGAGAAAGAATTAGACGTAAGTTCAGTACAGACTTGTTAGTTATTTATACATTTCCTAATATAGCTGAAGAATGCCTTATGGTTGTTTTTTGAATTAGTTGCCACCCTAGGTTCATAGCTGGCCTTGCCTTTCCTAATCGCAAGTTTGAGGGGCTTACCATTGTTAAATTCTTTTTTATAGTAATGAAGTAAATATCTTTTAGAGATGCTCAAACAAACTTTTTCTTTTTGTTATGCAGATTGTTGATGTGATGGCTTCACCATTTATATGTTTAGTTTAAAACTTAGCAGTATCCTTACACGAGGCTGGTACAGACACCCCAATACATCATGCCAAACAGGAGTAAAACACTAAGAAATAGGCAACAGCCTCAAGTGCAAGGTTTGATGGGGAGATATGCTGTCTGTGATTATCAGTAAGATCAGCAAAAATTAAGTAAGTAGTATCTTTATGCATGATAGGTAGCCTGCATTAAAATAAATGGAGCACTATTGCTACACCTGATCCAGGTTTATGCAATAGCATAGAGGCTGATGTTATTGAGGTTACAGAAGGCATCACATTCACAGGTTATCTGGATTATAATTTGCTATGTTGGGATGTCCATCAGGAGAAGTCTGCCTTAAAATGCTGTGGCAAATGTTTTAGCCAGTATTCAAAAACAGAGGAGTGAAAAGTGCAGACCATATCTGACAAAGTGAGTGACATCTGTTGACCATTTCACCCTATAAAGACACCAATTTACTAGCTGATTATTTTCTAATTGAATATAGTCATCATTACCACATTATATCATGCCAGAATATATCAGTCATATCACGTCACATCTAATTACACTATAACATTGTATTTCATGTCGAATGTTCATCATAACACATCATACAATATCAATCAAATCATATGACAACACAGCATATCATATCATAGATTCATGTGTCCATAAGTAAGTACTAGGGCTAGCTGCCCTTGTGGGCCATTTTAAGCCTAGCTAGTTTCCTTTTTTGTACTTCAAATACCTATCCAATTTGGTTAGAGATTGGCCTTTCCCATCCCGTCATCATTTATTATACAATACCCCTAATGAAAATAAATGGGAACATACCATAGATAATTTAAGTGGACCCATGCATGGGATAAAGCATCTAGGAGATGTCTCAGTCCATTAGTAGTACAGAGGGCAGACCTGGGGTAAATATTCTGTTTCACATCCACAGATATAAGCTGTGCTTGAATATGAACAGGGTTGAACTTTGTTATACATGAATGGGGAGTCTGTTCCAGAGCAGCTGCATATTCTGCGAGATATATATGTCCCTACAAACCATGCTGTTGATGTCACAGAAGTGGTTTGGATCCTTAGATTGAATATTTCTGATGACATTTAACTTACTGATGTGGTGTAAATCCATTAGTATTGGGTCCGAGGATCCCTTGTATGTCAATCAGAGCTAATCTCTTAGCAGTCTGTAGATACTGAGTACAGTGACAGGGCTATGATTCAGTCCATGGACGACATATTGCTTATACCTTGTATCCTTTTAGTGAGATGCCACTCTGGGCGTTCCAGCTGTTGCATGTGTCTGGATAAATATATGTCAAAGAGGGCATTATATTCAATGACTAGCCTAATGAAGGCTGAGTAAAGGAGGCAGTGGTATTCCTAGCTCTAGACACAATTCCATTATTTATAAGATATGTGATATATAAGGACTTTCTTATGATAATGGACACGTTGGGAAAAGTTAGGTCGCCAAGCACGTAAGTTCCCAAATCAGGAACAACTGGTTAAAATCTTATGATCTTATGTGCCTATTGTCAATTTGGTAATTTCCTGGAGTAGATGACTTTTCAAATGATACAGTAATACATTTTTTGGCTTTTAGTTGCAGTCCATGATTTTAGCACCAGTTATTTGTTTAGGACAAATCTTCCTGCAGGATGGCTAAATCATTTGGGTATTCAATGACTGTTCCTAGCTTGTAGTCATCTGCCAATTTAGTCAGTCAGTGCCCTTTGGTATTGGCTTTTATTTCAGAAAAGTAGATGCCAAAGAGGAGAGGTCCTAGCACACAACCTTGGGGGACTCTGCTAGTTATTGGTCTGTTTGCGGAGGTAACTTTCCCTATTTTGATTTCCTATGTCCTACCAGTGAGCCATTTCACAATCCAGCAGTTGACATAGGGGTTTATTTCCAGTTTATTTAGCATTTATACTATGCCTGACAGGGGAATTTTGTCAGAAGTTTGGTCAGACTGAAGTATGCTGTGTGTGTACCATTTCACCATCATCCATTGTTTTGGTGACCTTTTCAAAAAAGTCCTCCAGGATAAGTAACATGACCTGCCCTTGACAAATGCAAACAGAGATCGGTCAGGTGTTTGGAAGTATCCTATGTCCTGACGGAGTAGTCGCATGATAACTCTTTTGATGGCTTTGCATATGTGGCTGGTCAGACTTATTGGTCTGTAATTGCATGGATCTGTGGAAGGTCCTCCTTATACAGGGGAAATGACCATAGCTGTGGCCTATTCACTTAGGATCATAGGATCATACGAAGTTACTAGGCTATTGGCCCTGAGGTCCTTACAAGCCTAGCCAAGAATGTATGCCATGTTCCGACTTGGTACAAAACCTGTATGGAGGCTGAGACTGAACAGTGCTGTTGGGATGTGGCTAAATTATTCTTCGTAGTCTTTAAGATGCATCCAGAGATATTGCCAGGACCCATTCATGTAATATTTTTAGCTCTTGATAACACTTTTAGGATTTGGTCTTGCATTAAACCCGGCAAGCCAATTTCAGCTATATCTTGAGGAACAAATGGAGGGTAGAGATTGTTTTTGAAAATAAAACAAAGAGGGGTAAACTTAGAGCTAAATTTATCACCCAGTAGATTCACTATATCTTCAGCCTCAGTGTAGGTAACATAATTCACAATCAGCTCAGTATATTGCTGTATTGTGCTTTCAAGATTACAAACATAACTAAAAAGGCCTTGTGATTGTCTTTGGCTTGGGTAGCTATTTTAGCTTCAAACCTGGCTTTGGTGGATTTTATTAAGCTCCTGAGCTGTTTGTGTATTTCAGTGACAAGGGCTCTAACATTATGGGAATTATTTTAGTTTTGGTCAAAATTATTTTTCTTTTATTGTAAACCTTGTTGATAGTATGGTTTTACCATCTGGCTTTCTTTTTGGTGTTTGCTCTGCACTATATCTTATGGGGTACAGCTGCATCTAATGCAGCTGTTTACATGTTGATATGATGGAGCACATTTTCACATTCCATATCATATCATGTCATATCATATATCATATCATATCATATCAAATCACATTGCAACATTTCTCTTTGTAATGATGCACACCTCTGGTTACCCAGCAATGTTGATTAGTAGTGCCATTAATATCAGGATGCATCAGCATTTTTAACAAAAACTTTAACTTTATTCTCAACAAAATGGCAGATGAGTTACAGTGATTTTAACTTTTAACTCATCAAGAACGCACACTCTCACTAGGCATTAAACACAAATCATTATAGAATACATACTTCCTTAAAATGGCAATACTCTGCAATAGTCTTAAAGTGGCAATGGCTGTAATACATATTTAAGCATATGAAAAATCAAGCCATTTACATGCCACAGCTCTGCTGAGCAGATTATTTATGTATGGACCATCCAGCACATAAACCCAGAATTCAGGCTTGTGCCCCCTCGGCTATATGGCTAAAACTCTATTAGTGCACTTGAGTTTGCCAGCAGGGCTATACATTTCAAAGTCTACTTCATGCAAATGAAGGCATTTGAGAAACATCAGTTGATAACGTATATCACAGCAACTTCAGCCCCTAATCAAGTTTGAAACTCACTTGAGTTTGATGAATAAAAAGTCAGCTTCCAGTATCAGTTATACTATATACCAAAACCAAGAAACTGCTTCCTGAGCATTATTTTCAGTTTTATTTGTAGAAGCAATCTCTCTAATTAACTTTGTCTTATAAATGACTCAGCCTTTTACATCCTTCTGCCCTGTTCTGCATAGTGCTTTGATTCGGCTATAAATTTTGAATATTTGCATGGGTTAGCAGTGCCATGTACTGTAGCAAACACCTTGAAAGCAAATTTGTTATACAGAGTGGACCATAAAATCCTACCCTGTAAAGCAGCAATATATAGCAAATACCTTGTGTGCTGACAAGCTTACAATCACTAGATAGGGGTCAAGTGGTAATACGTACAGATTTAGTAGAATACAGTATTGTAAAATAAAACCAATAAGTCCACTAAAAGTCCAAAACCAGTAAAAGGAAAGGCAGGGATGCTCAGTAATCATTAAAACCACACCGGATTTAATTCAAATGCCAAAACATAAGCACTTTCATCTTAGAACACTAAGACTTCATCAGATCTAGCAAGTCTGGTCTCTAGAGTAAGATCATTGTAAATGCAGTTTTTTCTTACATTATCAAAGATGAAGGCAATTAATTGCATTTTGTTTGAGATGGGTTTTAAGTGACTAGCAAAAGAGGACAGTTTTGTTATTCATCTAAGTTCATTTGGGAGAGTGGCCCAGGACAATGATCCTCTTTTAGAGACTGAATTCCCTGGATGAAGTAGTACATAATAAAAAGTAGTTGGTTCCAAAACAGCATACTACCAGCTGCAAATTAAATATTTAATAATTACACGCAGTATTTAGTGCCTTTATCTCATATCAAGTGAGACTTCACCAGAATACATTCATACAAAATCCAAAAGCATTTAAATAACCGTGTCAGTTAAAATTGCAGGTCACATGACAACAGTAACCAATATTTAAAGACACCATTACAAAAATCACATTTTTTCCAAAAATTATTACCCTTCTTTTACGAAATAATAATATTATCATATAATATGTATACATCATAATATTATCAGCATAAATGTATATCCCACTAAATATACTCTGATATAAAATACATTATATTTGACTAGCCCTTTCATGTAGTAAGGGTGCAGTGGATATAAAATCATTTAAGCCTGGTGGAAACATAGCAGCCAACTTATACTGCCATTCAGTTTCCTTCTTTTTCAGCCTATTTTTCCAGTCACCCCCTCTTGGTTGTATTTTAACTATTTCTAAAATTCCAAACATGAATTTATCAAAATTTTGGCAAACTTAAACATGTCTATATAGAGCATTATAAACTTTTTTTTTTATTTTTGATAACATTTAGATGCTCATATATCCTGTTCTTCAAATGACATTCTGTTTTGCCAACATAAAAATGCTGGCATGATGAACGTATTGCCAAATATACTATTCTACTTGTCAAACAATTCCCTTTCTGGGATAGCATCCGACTACACAGTTTATTATTCAAGGAAATTATTTTTTTCTTTATTAATATATGGGCGTTGACTACACATTCCACAAGAGTATGTACCCACAGATGTCATAGCTATAGGATCTACCATATTCTCAAATGACTGTTTAAAATTAGGTCCTGTACTATTTACAATACTTGGTATACTACCCACTCTATTTAGAATGTCATGGTTTATCCTAAAGATATTCCAATTAGCTCAAAATGCTCCATTAAAATCATCTGAAAGATGATTATATTGTAGCACACAAGCCTTTTCATATGTAACCTCCTTTTTATTACCAGAGCTCATAGTCTTACTAGTGACCAGTCCTTCACCCAATAATGGTTTATATACAACACCCCACTTTGCACAGACCTCATCCAAAACTTCTTTTATTAGGGCTTGGGGTACCCTCTTTCCTGGAACATGTATGATATTTTGTCAAACTCTGCTTTCACATCTTCCAGGTGTGAAGTCATATGGGCTATTCTAACAGCTTGCCCTTTAATGATACTTCTTTTTTGTGCTAACGGATGATTACTTTGAAAGTGCAAATATCCATTACAGAAAGTATCCTTCCTATAAATCGCTGATTTAAATCCACTTTTGTCATGAGAAATATATATATCTAAATAATTAATTCCTTTTCTATTATAATTATAAGTAAGTTCAAGGAAATCTGTGGTTTGGTTCATATATGCCATAAACGTCTATATTTCTTCCTCTGGCCCATCTCATGGGATAAAAATATCATCCAAAAATCTTGCATAACTTTTTATCCTATGCCAGAAAGGGCCATCTATTACATACTTGGTCTCCCATCCCAGGAGAATCAGGTTTGCATATATGGGGGCACACACCGCCCCCATAGCTACACCCCTGATTTGTTGGCAATATTCTCCTTTGAAATAAAGGAAATTATTTTCAAGTATTAAATTCATGATCTCACTTATCAGAGTAACTTGTTCATGGGTAAGATCTGAAAAACCAAACAAGGTTTCCTCGAATAAAGTACTACCCTCCTCTTTAGGTATAACAGTGAAGAGGTCTTTTGCATCAGCTGTTAAAAAAAATTAAATCCTTGTTGTTGTTAAATCATCTTGTTTTAAAACAAGAATTATGGAACAAGGATTTAATTTTTTTAACAGTTGATGTAAAGGAACTCTTACAGTTTCAAGGACTTCCTCTGGAATTCTAGTTGATCTTCTTCCTGTGAAACCTTCCATTTCCTCCCTGTGTATTGCGGACTCCACGTGTGTCATTGGACCGGCCAAAATGGGAGGGGAAAAGGGAGCAATGTTAGGTCACCCACATGCATTTCTGGTCGGGAATTCTGAGGATATTCTTTCCTGCTGACTACAGGCTCTGAAGAAGCTGTAGCCTGTGGTTCTGTTGGAACTATGTGCTCAGTGGAAGTCTCTACATTAGCGGAAACCATCTCTCCATTGAGGGGCGGAGATGAAGTAACATTAGTTGAAACTGATGGTTGAACAGGAGCTGTTGTAGGCTGTCGTCTCTCTGAGGGGCAGATGGTATTCCCTCTGCATACCTGATCCCTCGGCCACGAAAAAATGTTCCCTTTGAGGAAATTGGAACAGTCCCTCTCTAATTTCTTCTTCTTAGCTAACATAAGTCTACTATCGAAAGAAATTAACATAGTAGACAGTTCACTGATAAACTCATTCATTTTCGTAGAAGTCATTAATAAACTTAACTCATGTTCGAATTTATTGATCTCCGTGTTGAGATCATTTTCTATGATGGTATACTGTTCTAGTAGCAGTCTCATATAGCCAATACTGGTCTCCAAATTCAATTTCTGCCACTTCAAAAGGAGCGAGGGGTAAGTGGAGCCAAACGTCAGCATTTTGAGCACACGTAGACTTCTAGGAACAATCTGAAAGGATATGCAGGCTTCCATGTGTCTCTTCTGCCATTGTACAGTTCTCATTTTAGTTGACATCTCTTCTATTTTTCTTGTTAACTGCAAAACCTTGATGTTAACTGTTTCTCTATTAGATTGACTAATTGTATTAGCTAGTTCCGTGCATGACAACCGCAATAAAGGGTTGCCATCAGCTAATAAAAGTTTATTAAGTCTACCATTACTGGTACCAGAGATTTCTTTTCCCAAAAACTGCAAGTTGGTCTCTTCTGTCATGTCCCTTCAGTGTAACAGCAAAAATCCAAATTATGAAACAAAGAAACACCAGCAGGGTAAGGTACAAAACGAACAAAGCAAAGCACAATAAAAAATTAAAGTTTGGTACACCAAGACAATCGAAGCCGACCATAAAAGTCAAATCAAGATTCTTTAATTAGCAAATTCAGTAAGCGCTTTCACGTTTGTATAAAACGTTTCATCAGACTTTCTAAAACCATTAGACACAAATCCACTTAAATACTTCTGTTAAAAAACAATCAACCAATTAGAAGTCAATTACATCTTAAAGTATCTGTGTTCATAAAATTCTACATTCATTATATATAATATTAAATCATCAAAAAATATAATGAACAAAGGCATAAAACATATAATATCATAGCTTCCTAACATCATAAAGCAAACTAAAAATAAAATCAATAATACATATATATAACAACTCTTGTGCAATGCTTATAAAACTTCAAGACAATATTATGTACAAGAGATATATATATAAAAAAAACCATATATAAAATATCTATAAAAAGTATATATATTTTTTTAAATTTCATACTTCTAATTGTTGCATGAAAACCACATGTGGAGTCTAACAACAAATTAGTGTTTTAGGCCGCGATCTTTTAACCAGATTCTATGCTATGAGCACAGAGGTCAGAGATAAAGGCCATCTATTAGAAAAGGAACTTTTCCTTGTCATCATTGCAACCAATGTGGATATGTAGCCAGCACTAATATATTTATACATCCAGATACACACAAAAAGTATGAGTTTCAACATTATACAGATTGCAGGACTAGAAATGTTGTCTACCTTGCTATTTGTCAGAAATGCTATAGTTTTTATGTTGGTAAAATGAATAGAACGTTATGGGCAAGAATAAGAGGACACATATACGCCATTAACAAACAAAATTAAAATAATGTGATAGCCAGACATGTTATTAATAACAACACTTCACATAATTTAAAATTTTTAGTTTTAGAATTTATTACTACCACAGAAAGATTAGGATATATAGGTAATTACACTGAGAAAGAGGAGGGAAAATCGATCATCAGGTTACAAGCTGATAGAGGCCATGGTTTGAATGAAAGGGATTCCCTTAAACCCTTTCTAAAAGATTGCGCCCTAAAACACTAATTTGTTGTTAGACTCCACATGTGGTTTTCATGCAACAATTAGAAGTATGAAATATAAAAAAATATACTTTTTATAGATATTTTATATATTTTTTTTATATATATATCTCTTGTACATAATATTGTCTTGAAGTTTTATGAACATTGCACAAGAGTTGTTATATATATGTATTATTGATTTTATTTTTAGTTTTCTTTATGATGTTAGGAAGCTATGAAATTATATGTTTATGCCTTTGTTCATTAGATTTTTTGATGATTTAATATTATATCTAATGAATGTAGAATTTTATGAACACAGATACTTTAAGATGTAATTGACTTCTAATTGGTTGATTGTTTTTTAACAGAAGTATTTAAGTGGACTTGTGTCTAATGGTTTTAGAAAATCTGATGAAACGTTTTATACAAACGTGAAAGCGCTTACTGAATTTTCTAATTAATAAACCTTGATTTGACTTTTATGGTCGGTTTCGATTGTCTTGGTGTACCAAACTTTCATTTTTTTATTGTGCTTTGCTTTGTTCATTTGGTACCTTACCCTGCTGGTGTTTCTTTGTTTCATAACTAATTGGAATATCGTTAGGATAAACCATGACATTCTAAATAGAGTGGGTAGTACACCAAGATTTGTAAATAGTACAGGACCTAATTTTAAACAGTTATTTCAGAATAAGGTAGATCCTATAGATATGACATCTGTAGGTACACACCCTTGTGGAATGTGTATTCAATGCCCATATATTAATAAAGAAAAAATAATTTCCTTGAATAATAAACTGCGTAGTCAGATGCTATCCCAGAAAGGGAATTGTTTGACAAGTAGAATAGTATATTTGGCAATACGTTCATCATGCCAACATTTATATCTAGGCAAAACAGAATGTCATTTGAAGAACAGCATATATGAACATCTAAATGATATAAAAAAAAAGTTTATAATGCTCTATATAGACATGTTCAAGTTTGCCAAAATTTTGATAAATCTATGTTTGGCATTTTAGAAATAGTTAAAATACAACCAAGAGGGGGTGACTGGAAAAATAGGATGAAAAAGAAGGAAACTGAATGGCAGTATAAGTTGGCTGCTATGTTTCCACCAGGCTTAAATGATATTATATCCATTGCACCCTTACTACATGAAAGGGGTAGTCAAATATAATGTATTTTATATCAGAGTATATTTAATGGAATATACATTTATGCTGGTAATATTATGATGTATACATATTATATGATAATATTATTTTTTAGTAAAAGAAAGGTAATCATTTTAGGAAGAAATGTGATTTTTGTTATGGTTTCTTTAAATATTGATTACTGTTGTCATGCGACCTGCATTTTTAACTGACAAGGTTATTTAAATGCTTTTGGCTTTTGTATGAATGAATTCTGATGAAGTCTTACATGATATGAGATGAAAGCACTAAATACTGTGTGTAATTATTAAATATTTAATTTGTAGCTGGTGGTGTACTGTTTTGGAACCAAGTACTTTTTATTATTTTTACAAGTTTAACAGTGTTGTGAATTTTATAGAAGTAGTAAATAATGTTTTGGGTGGTGAGGTTTGTGGAATTTTATCTTATGGTCTGTTATCTAACCAATAATTTGGCTTTAGTAAAGGCCACAATACTGCAATTTGCAGCACATCAAAAGCATGTTGGAATTAGTGAAAGCCATACAATTCCTGGATGTAGTCTTCAATAATAATTTAAAAACCTTATATTCAGTTAACCATATTGTAAAAGCTAAAGAACTCTCACTTTATGATCTTAGCCCTTCTAGCATAAATTTGTTCTCTTCACTATTTTCAAAATCAAAAAGGATTTTTAAAAATATAGCAACGTAGTCCACCAGGCTATAGAAATAAATTCTTTATTACTGAATGCAGAGCTTTTGGGAAACCCCTTCTTCAGACAAAAAAACAATAAAAAACAATGCATATTAAATACATCCAAATAACTAATCAGTGTTTAAAAACAATTAAAACAGCAATTAGATAATTAATTAAATATTAGGTCTATGTTTACTCTGAACAGGTTTTTAAGGTACTACACCATTCAAGCTAGGTAGCCTGTCTGCCCCCAGCTCTATGATCTACTTTATCTCACAAAGATGAAGGCACTTAGCTAGGTAAACAATATTCTCAGTATCACAATTGGCAATAAAATTAGGGCAGTAGACCTTGCCTGTGACAGGATGGGTAAAAGTTAATTCTTTACTTATTGATGTGCATACTTTGCACTTATAACATGGATATGTTCCATTTTTCATATTCCGAAGTACTAAACTTCTCTCTTTCCTAAAAGGATCTCTATCACATAAAATTTGCTTTAATTTTTTCTTCTTATACATGAACCTCAATTCATTCCATACTACATTGCTCAGCCCATCATCTGTTTTTAAAATCTTCCAGTTTCTCTTGATTTCAATAACTTGAAACATGATCTATTTGGCCCACTAGAATCTCTATTCAACCACACCCTCCAGAAAGACTTCATCCCTAGGGGAATGGAGGACTTCAACAGTCATCCCACTACATAAAGGAGGATCATCAACAGACCTAGGGAACTACAGACCCATAAGTCTGACAAGTCTTAAATGTAAAGCCATGGAAAAAAATTTAGTGGACCTGATGAACAAAGACTTAGGAAATCTTCAAACACTGGAACTATCCCAGTTCAGTTTTGTCAAGGGCAGGTCATGCATACTAAACTTGGTGGACTTCTTTGAGAAAGTCACTACAGCCATGGAGAAGGGCAAAACACTACATATTGCCTACCTTGACTTGGCAAAGGCATTTGATATAGTACATCACTCTGGTATTATAGACAAACTCACAAATTTAAGCATCAGTCCCTGTGTCAGCAGTTGAATAGCCAAATGGTTCACAAATAGGACATATGAAGTTAGGGTGGGGGGAATCTACCTCCACCGAGGTCTACTAATAGTAGTGTCCCAGGCTCAGTACTCGGACCTCTCCTGCTTGAAATATACATACCTGAAGTTAAGGCAAATGTGGAGGGCCTTTGGCTGACAAGATTGGCTAATGATGGCAAGCTGGGCGTATTCACTGAATCCCCAAAGATATAGATATCCTACAGGAGATTCTGACACAGAAAACAAAAACAGTGTCAGAACCATGGTCTAAACCTCAGTGCAAAAAATGCATAATTATACCACTTGGGAAGACAATCATCCCTGAAAATTAAAACATTGATAACACTCCAATAAGATCAGTACCAGTGGTAAGGGACTTGTAAACGCACATTGACAGTGACCTGAATTTTAATCACCATGTATCCAAGGTGGTGCTAATATCCTTCTATGTGGTGCAACTTATAAGTATGGGCATGGCATCTAGATCTAAAAATACCATAGTTCCACTATACTCATCCCTCATTTGACTAATAATCGAGAACAATGCACCTCTCGGCATGTACCTGACCAGGCATTGAAACAGCTGGAGCAGCCACACAGGTTCCTCACTAAAAGAATACAAGGTGTAAATAATATGTCCTATGCAGACTGCCTCAAAACCCTGTCCCTGTACTCAGTCTCCTAGAGACTACAGAGGAGTGATCTATGCCTAACCTATAGCCCTGGTGGATCTGCTACACATTCACAAAACAAACAGCACATTAATTACCTGATATTCAGGATCTACACCTCATCTGTGACATAAAAAAAAACATGTTGACTGCACACGTACATGTCTCAGAGATTACCCTTTATCTGGAACAGAGTCCCCATTCACTTGAAACAGAGTTCTTTCCTATGCTTATTCAAATGCAATTTCACAAATTCCCCCCTGGCTTGTCACCTATTGCCTTTATGGACACAGACAATTTGTAGCTGACCTAACGTACAGACAAATACCAAAGCCGTTCTAACCTGTGGACATTGATAACTGGGAAACTTGGTACATTAATGGCTAGTCTTAAAATGGCACTGGATCCATTATCATAGTAACATCTTTTAATCCTGTGATTCTATGATTGTACTAAGTTTACATTCATAGACAGAGGTACCAAGAGTTTAACCAATCATCCCAGGATGCTTCACATGCAAAGATAAATATGTGATATACATTTCCAGATGCACAAAATGTGATGGCTTCTATGTAAGTGGAACTTCTAGGAGGCTTCAGTAATGTATGCATGAGCATATTCATGCTATAGACATTTGCAATGATAATTATATATTTTATAAACATACAAATATATATAAAAATCCACTGTTTAAATGTGCAGTATTAAAATGATACCTTCTACAAAAGGGAAGTTGGTTATGGAAAACTTGTCAGACTGGATGGAGTACTGCTGGCAAATCAAACTGAGTGCCTGCACTCCTTTTAGGTTTAAACGTAATGGAGAATTTATTTATTTATTTTTTTTTAAAGAAGAGCATTACATCATTAAGCATTTCATATGACATCATGCTGATGAAATGATTCAAGCTATGGGAGGATGTAGCTAGATATACCGAGTATGCTGCATTGTATTTTTCTGATGAACTCTGGATGAGTAAAAGTGCTAATTGTGTTGTTTTATTTTATTTGAGATTAAATTACTTTAACAGCAATGTTATCTTTGTTTATAAAAGTACATAAGAGTCAAGATATGAGTTTAACTGCTCAGCAGCAACCTTTTCTAGAATCTAATCATAGTAAAATAGTAGATCTATAGGCCTACAGGAGGTTATCACATTGTTTGTGCCAGACTTAAAAATGTGCATTATAAGAGTGACTTTCCAAAAATCAAGAAATCTATCCATGGAAAAGGGAGCACTAAGGGCATATTTAAGAAGAGTTTCATAAATTTAATAAAACTGAGCTTTATAAATTCCTACAGAGACAAGAAATGTAGATAGGCACTTTGAAGAAGTATTACTGATACATCTAAATGGACTATTTTATAAATCTGATAACAGGGAGCATTCTTAAATTCCTGTAAAGACATGATTTAGTGTCTTAAAGACCCAGGTGACATCGATAAAACCAGTAACTCAGATTCACATCACACACACTAATAATGCAATAAGTCATGCTCTTACCCAGCTTAGAGAGGCCCAGATATACTCTAATCTACTGTTTCTAGAGGCAAGAGAGGAACTATCAAGCCACCGATATTTGAGCTAAACTCAGAAAATGCATAAAAATATATGGTAGCAAGGAGCAGAAAAAACTGAGCTCATAAACAATACCTTAACTAGAAATCCTGTGTTCTACAAAACATACATTTCTAAAAATTATGTTTACTGAACAAGAAGCAAACTAGTTATAATTAGCAACTTGATCATAATCTTCTTTATTATTTTAAAGCTTTAATCAGTTCAGAAAAATGGCATTCAGGGTCTTGTTTTTTTTTTTTTTTTGTGCAAAATGGAGACAGGTTCTGTGAAGACTAAACTCTGTCTTCTGTACGTGGTTAACATTAATACCACAAATATGCTTGACAGTGACAATGGACTCTGTAAGATGGAAAACATAATTACTATTATTTTCACTAGCGACATGTGATGATCTTTGAAGCGATGCTTTATCATAATGTTGTCACTTTTTAGGTAACATCAACAGTTACCTCAAGTTTTTAGAATGAGTGCTCAGGATAAAGCTCTTGTTCAGTTTTAAAGACTGTGATTTATTGTCAAATCTGGTGTTAAGTAGAGTTTATGTGCCTTCTGGTATGGTGTATAAGGGCTGAGCTTCAATTATTCTAGTCAGTTTTATGTTGGTCTTTCTACCAGCAAAAGTATGTATAATGACCTAAAATTGCACATATTAAGATGAAATACGGATGTGGATTCATTAATATAGATGCATTTATAATGATCATTAAAATGTCTCTTGAATTACTGCTAAGTCTCATCCATATTTTGTACTCTTTGTGTAAAAAGTGGCATTAACACCTACATCCTTTATTTCTACAAAGTCTTCTGAAATTAGATTTCACATGGTGCAGAAAAAAATGCACCTGTTGTATCTAATTGGTCTCTTTGTTATTTAGTATCTTGCAAATCTTCATAATGTTAGCTCATATAATATTTTAATTTATTTTTAGTTTTGCATACACAGCAAAAGTGTGGAAGTATTTATAAACATTAATATTGGCGTATTGCATATGCTTAATGCATTATCACTAACAAATACAATTGAGAGATACATTTTTCTATGTTTGAAAATATTTTGCCAGAATATGGATTTGATATACATACTGAACTCTAGTGCAAGGCAAGTGAATTTATTTGGTCATGGCAATACATGGAGTTTTCCCCAAGTTTTATTGTATCTCATCTCCAAGAAGCTTCAACCTGACAGAACATGCCAGTCAAGGCTTCAGATTAATGAAATTGACATTTGTTAAGTAGGAAAACCTCCACACACCTCCCTTTCGTCCTTATATATATATATATATATATATATATATATATATATATATATATATACATATATATATATATATATATATATATATATATATATATATATTAACTGTGCTGTTGCAGAACCATTAAGAAAAGAAAAAAAAATCCACAGGTATGGAATGCCTACTAGCATGCAAACATAAACCATACCAGAAGTAATAGCTTTTGGACAACCATCATTAGAGAGTTCAACATTATGGAGCTTAATTTAATGAGTCTAAATTTTATCTACTTTACCATCACTGGCAAATATGGTAAGGAGGAATGGATTTTAATTTTGAATCGATAGCTAAATGAGCATCCAATATGTGAATATATCTAGCTATGTTTTTGGTGCAGTTCACAATATCTCTTGGAAAAAAGACCTGATACCTAATATTTAATTAAAGACCAGTGATCTCAAAAGTCCTAAAGCTGTGTTTCTACTGTATCACGATTTATTCTAATTTTATTTACCTCTTATCTGCTTCAGCAGATAGTAGCATCTTGAATTAATGAACAACCACCATGCTCTAGGCATTTATAATGCCTATATCTGTCAATACTTTCCAGTTTTATTAATTCAACAATAAATTTCCACTGGCAAATGGCTGATACTTGATAGTTACATACATTTATCAGCTAGAACAGTATAATTAGCTGGCATATTGGTCTGTCTATGAGTGAATATATGTACAACTGTACTCATGTTTTTATTCACCCCATCTATCTGTGCGCATGTGTAATGTGCGTGGTTATAACTGTGTTTGGTAATGTGGGTTGCATCATTCAAGAAATGTATGTTGTATACATATTTTCAAGCAAGACATATGCAAGGAATTGTATGAAGGGATACATGCCTATCGAACTGTCGACTGATTGACAGTTGGTAAACTGAATGCCAGCACTTCAAAAACAGGCCTGCTGACACCACTTTCAGTAAACTTTGAAGTAAGTTGTGCTTTGCATGGGCAAGCCCCCTGCAATCCCCATTTGAGGGGGGGCAGCCCCCCCCACACACACACTCACTTAGAGTTGCCACCTTTTCAAATGGCCAAAGTGGGACATTTTCGGTACAAACATCAGATTTTACAGGCCGACACATACCCACGGTCAGTACAAAGGATAGAACTTAACTCTGTGCCTAAATAAAAGCTTATTCTTGTAGCATTTTAGTTGCTTATTCTGTTTCTTATAACATTTAGGCATTTTAGATACAGAATAACTGTTTTATGCAATATTACATAAAATATAGGAAATAATTTTGTCCTAAAATCTCAGGACATTTGCCATTTTTAAAATTTTTTGTCAGGACACAACTGCCCAAAGAGGGACTGTCCCTCGCAGTGGGACAGGTGGTAACTCTGCACACACTACATATACACGCGCGCACACACACGCATGCGCACGTACATACACACACATACTACATATACGCACACGCACACACACGCATGCACACACACACACACACACACACACACACACACACACACATACACACACATGACTTACATATACTTACTTTACAGTAGCACAACAGTGGATAAAAGAGAAAACTCTACTGTTGCTGAAAGCTGCTTCAGCAGCTATCTTTGGGCTATCTGTCTTCAGTGAAAGATTGCTGGAATTATTGACATGATCCAGTGTAAGTGTGTGTGCATGTTTGGATTATGCTCATGAGGTTATTTTTATTTAGTCTTGAAGTTGTAACCACGAATAACAGTGTTGCACTGTTCATTTGCTTCTGCATCATTTAATTGCTTGTCCTAATCCTTTAAATACATGTGACTGGAATATTTGCGGTGCAGTACATACCATTCTCCTGGTATTACTGTTTACTAACAAGCATAGTTTTTCAAATAAATTATACCCATAGTGATGTGTTTTTGACCAAAATTCGTAGAGGTATTTTTTTTTCATTGATCTGGACTGAAATGGAATTTCTGCCTTAAATATTACCCATGCTACCTTTGTTTATGTTGTTGTCTTCTGGACAATGCTGTTTAACTTTAAAACATCAGCACAAAGTTTATGCACATACAAGCTATATTCATATTTATAAAATTTAGGTAGGTGTTATTACAAACCAGTTCAAAACTGAAATGAAGGTAAAAATGCTGCAGAACAATTCAATACTGAATTAGAGGGTTTAGGTTATGGGAATAAATAAAGCAGGAGCAGGCAGAACATTTGGTCAAGAGTTTTCTCAGTTCTTGGATGAAAATGTTGTAGTCAGATATTTTATGGATTTCATTTGGAAGTGAGTTCCACATAACTAGACCAGCAACAGAGAAAGCATGCTCAGTGGATGCCAGTGGAATTAGTTGACTTGGTGAGAAGCACAACATGGTTGACATTGGATCATAGTTGATAGTGAGTGTTTTTAACAGCCAAACAATGGCATATTAGTGGCGTGGAGTCACTATAAGGTTTTTTGTGTGTAACACTGAGGCATAGAAGGTCACCACATTCCTTCACTGTAAGAAATTTGGCATTTAATTGGTGATACAATGATGTTCTATCTTTGGTGAGAGGAGAAGGAAGCAACAAGCTTTATTGGAGAGTATCTGAGTTATTTTAAGGTTTTTTTGGATATGGATAAGCTAGAAGTGAGAAGGCAAATAATAGCTGAGGTACTCAGATACTTTTGCCTGTAGCACTTCTTCCTTCAGAAGTGAAATATTGTGAGATTTTGTGAGATCCATAGTCTATGAACCATGATGCTCTGTATTGTACAGCTGTTATACTTGGTCATGTAACTTGCTAACTACCTGCAAGTCTACTCACTTGCCTTAATTGCTGAAAGAAGGTGAAGGTTTCAATGCCACAACAAAAAGGCTCTCTGTTACATTAGCAAATATTCTACTTTCTTAACTTCCAACTTGTTCTGCCAAAGCACCTAGGTTACTTTCTCATAGCAACCTTCTTTACATACATTCATAATTTATTCCACATTTAATTCTATCAAACTGAATTTGCATCAGTGTATCATCATAATTACTGTACTGGGATAATTCTTTTATCTTAACAAATAATCTGAAACTGTCTGATTAAGCATCATGTTATAACAATGAAACATGTTTCTGTATTTTCTCACAAGGGTTAAAAGTAAATTGGTTCTGTAATACTTTTGCTAGAAGCATGCATGCATGTCTTCTCACTTGGTTTAATTGCTGATAGAAGGTGACAGTTTCAATCCCACAACAAAAAAGGCATGGTTTTCTTTTATCTTCATTTGTAATGTCAAAAATATATCTGTATTGCTCTGTTTTTTGCAGTGTTCTTTCCAAGACTGGAGTTTTAAATCATATGCAGTAATAGCACCTCTTGCCATTTTTTATTGTATTTCTTCCTGTCAAGTTTTAATGTAGGCGCTGGATTGCTTAAACATTTTTTGCAATTAAAATTGAGACTGCTCTACTACTTGTTAACTTAAGACTTGCCAAGGTACCAGCTCGTTGAGTATAATTCAGTGAAGCTAAAGTCCACGGTTAATGTTTTCCAGAGTTTTCTATAAGGCATCCCTGCTAGTATGGTTTTCATCTGGTTGAGTTTTCCAGCAGTTGTGCACAAAGATCTGGTTCTTTAGTAAACTGTAACCCGACAACTCAAGAGTAACCATTCAAGAAAGACACATACTGCCAGCAGGATTTTCTTCATATAGCTGTGAGGTTTCATGTGTGGCTATGCAGTTCTCTCTTTGTTACTTGAACGTTGATTTAGAGAAATATGAACACTATTGCAATACAGATAAACAGTATATAAATAATATTCAATAGCTCTTTACCTGCATTAGACAGAGGTCAAATATCAATACAGTTGTGTTTGCCATTGTGTATGCTTTAAAGTGAATTATTTTGATACCTTGTATGTAGCATGGTTTTAGAATTATTAATGCAAATATTAACAAGCAATATTTGACACCTAGAGGTGTCAGTAGGAGTTAACTGCAGAAAGGAGCACTCAGCTGTAATGAGTTAAATGAGTTTACATTTTTTCTGTAATTGTCTCTATATCCTTTATGACTTTGACAGTTTTATGATTTGATCATTTGTTTTATATTCATCATTTTTGTCCCTTTTCCCAAATAGTAAGCTGATGCAGTCACCAACAGGTGCGCATTTTTTGCAGACCATTGTGAAGAAGTACAGCATCTTTTATTGAAGTAATTATGTAATCAAGCTTGTATTCATCAGAGTATTTCATTTTTGAGAGTCCATTTCCCACTTTTATGCCTGAGAAGAATAGTACAAAAAGAAGTTGCCCCAGCAGAGATTCCAGTGGGATGATATTGGTCACCCCCTGCCTGACTTGCTATGTATACTTATTATTTATTTATTTTACATTTGTTTACAGGGAAAGTCCAACTGGGCATGGATCCCATTTTCAGAGGAGGCCCAGGGAGAAAAGCTCCACAAAGATTAGTATAGCAAATACAGTAAATACAAATACACATGTTAATAGTGCAGTACACAGGCAAAAAGTTAATAAGGTACAGTTTCAAGGCCAAGAAAGGAGCAAAAAGTAAATATACTATAAGGAGCATAGTGTGTTATAATAAACAATACATTTGAAGGGACATTTTGTTCAGTCATTTGGTTACATTCATCAATGGCTAGTACAGTAAACACATTATTTTGAGTACGAGTACAGAAAGGAGTTGTTGCAAGCTTTCATAGAAGGTTAAAGTATGATAGGATCTAATTAAGTGAAGCTACCCAGGGTCAGAACTTGCTTCGTTAGTGCTTTTCCCATTGAGTTATGTAAGCATTGGCATGTATTACTTTTAGTTTGTTAGTTAACCCTTATGTGGAATATTGTCAAACGTCTTTTCAAGGTCAAAATAAGCAGCTGTTATCTCTTCAAATAAATATCCAAGCTTCAAAAAGGAACATCCTCCCTTAACAAACTCACACTGTTACATATCTAACAGAGGTACGCCTTCTCTGTCATTTTGTGTAAGCTTCATTATATACATCCCTATCATTTTGCATAAGATAGTGGTCAAGGTTGTGTTTTTTTTTTTCTTAATTGTATTCAATATCCTTGTTTAGCAAATGAGTAACTGTCTTCTTACATTCTAGATGTAAAATTAACTATAACAACAGTTTTTAGTCAGAGTACTCATAAATGTATATTTCTGTATACGTACAGTAACAGCTACAATACGAAAACTGTATAATCTTTTATTAAGAACAGAAAATGCATAATGATTTCTGACTTTGACATAGCTTCATAGGTTGCTACCAAGTATGCAAACCAGGAGACCAGCCCACTTTCCAAGAGCACAATGATTGAGTGCGTCACACTATAGTAGGCAAATGGCAGCTAGGGGAATCAAATCCTGGTCTATAAAATGCAGTTTGTTAACAATTCATAGCTTTAATCCTCTTTATTAAGCCTTCATTTTTTGTTGCCAATCAAGTGGCCTAGTTCATAGCAAAAAAAAAGTCATTGGACTTGTCAGTCATATTCAGTTATCAACCAAATAAATAAATATTACATACGTATGCACTAGCACATGCCATCTAATGCTGATTTCCAATAGGCCTACTGAGCTGAATTCTTTACTGAGGCCATGCTGACTTCAGCATTTGATGCTTACCTTCATTATCCAGATCTAGCCTTTCAGCCCTACAATGAAAACACTTATACTAAATGGTAATCTACATCTCTATCCCCTGTATGGGCACCTGAATTTCTAATTAAACCCAGGCCACCAGCATCACAGACAGACGCTCTGCATTTATTCCATTACAATAGCAGCATTATTTTTCCAGCAGTTATACAAAAACATTTTCTTAGATTATAGGACTAAAAATAAACTAACTCTATGTTAGTTAATAATCACATCTGCATGAAATGGTAATAATATTTAGATTCCGTGGTGGTAACTAACCTGATCTGAATGAGGGTAAGGTGGTTTACACAGCCTATCTAGATCTTGCCAAGGCTTTCAACACCATCTCCCACTCTGGAGTTATAGATAAACTCACTAAACTAGGTATAAATCCCTATGTCACAAGATGGGTTGCCAAATGGCTCATTGACAGAACCCACACTGTGAAAGTAGCAGACTCCAAATCCAACTTCAGACCAGTGACAAGTGGAGTACCACAAGGCTCAGTCCTGGGTTCTCTCCTGTTTGATATCTACTTCTCTGAAGTACATGCTAACACAGAAGGTCTTTGGCTAATGAGTTCACAGATGACTGCAAATTAGGAGCCATAATCAAAACTCCAAAAGATGTGGACATCCTACAAAAGGGCCTTGCTGAGACAGATGCCTGGTGTCAAAGCCATGGTATCAAGCTCAATGCCAAAAAGTGCATTGTCATCCCTTTTGGCAAAAACTCTGTACCCGTGAACTATCACATAGGTGGTAGTCTACTTAACACTGAAAGTGTGATAAGAGACCTCAGGACACAGGTGGACAGTAGTCTCTCCTTTGATAATCACATCGTCACAGTAGTCAGGAAATCCTTCTATGTGTCCCGCCTCATCACAAAAGGTTTCTCATCCAGGAAAAAAGAGGTCATTGTTCCCCTCTACTCGTCACTCATTAGACCCATTATAGAGTACAATGCCCCTTTTGGTATGTACCTCACACGTCATCTACAACAAATGGAAAGGCCACAGAAATAACTCACAAAGAGGATTACCAGCCTCAAACAGATGCCCTACGAAGACCGTCTCAAAAAACTGCAGCTTTACTCCGTCGCATATCGCCTACTCAGAGGCGATCTCTGCCTAACACACAAAGCTATGTCATACCCAGAGCTTTTAGACATGCTCCACTTAAAGAAATCCCAATCCCTACAAGCTACACGCTCTAGGGACCTAAACCTTGTCACCACAATAAACAGAACATGCTGGAGGGATAGATTCCTGTCCCAGAGACTTCCCATACTCTGGAACAATCTACCTATCTATATCAAACAAAGCTCCTCATTAGCACTCTTCAAGAAAAATCTTGATGATTGGATGGGAGATAGGAAATTCACCCCGGGGATCACTTCTGTGGCTCTGCTCGACAGTGCCACAGGAAAATAATTTTCTTGGGTGGTGAAAGCCAGGGTACCTTTTGGCTAGGCTTATATAGGCCCTAGGGCCAATAGCCTTGTACCTACCTATGAACCTATGAACCCTGGAACTGTATTTGCCAACCCACATCCAACTATTGAAAATTCATTTAAATATGTCGAACAGCGCATGGCTTTAACTTTATTCTAACAGTATTGGGAAGTAAATTTACTCAACATCTTATTAAAACACTATCATACAGTTTACTTTATTGTATAATTTGTACTGTCTTCCCTTAAACTGTAAAAATAAAATTAATGCATTGTTGTGTATTATTTTTCTCAACAGTTGATACATGGTTATGTACAGTTTGTTGACAAGTCTTGGAGACTTTTTTGTCCCCAGGACTTTACTCAAAGTTAAGCTTCCTAGGTGAAATCAATAGGAAATCCAAACCTTAACCAAGCAGTAAACAAATGAAAAAAAGAAAGACATATTTCAGAGTGAAAGTGTTTCAGTAGTTTCTACTCATGTATGATCTAATGACAGGGTTTAAAAAGCTTATCTGACTTCTGATTTGGAAATTAAATCGATATATTTTCCTTTCTAAATTTTCTGACCACATGCCTTTAGAAGCAGCAGACGATATCTGACAGCTGAATATGGAGCTGGTCAAACTATTTGTTTAATGCTTAATTTGTTTCTCAATCTTGATTGTCACAGGATGAAAATAAATTGTTTACTAGTCAATATAATTAATACACCTCTATATATTGCAATTCTTAGGAAGTACTAGAGGTCCAGGTTTGTGAAATAAGCATGTCTATTGCATCATAGCAGAAGAAAAGTAAGTAAATAAACAAAATAAGCCATCTATGCTTATGTATGCATATTTATACACTTTGAACAGTACCTCAATAAAATGCTTTATAGTCCATGTAACCAGTCTACTACGTAACAGCATCTTTATCCTCAGGCTGTTAAAATGGTAAATTTCAGCTATAGGCCCTGCCAGCCTTCCCTTCAGCTTCACCAAACACAGAAAATTTGTTACCTGAGTTTACTTCAGGCTATATCCACAATAAGCACTAAATGGGCTGTTGAACTTCATGAATCTTTTGCTCAGGAGCACTGCTTTGACCAATGATGCACCCATGGCTAGGCAATGAACTTCCTGATTTGCCTTAAATGATCTTTTTATATAACACTAAATAACCAACTGACTTACCATTAACTCACTAGTACAATGTAGTACTGATTAAAGTGATGTGAGAATTTTTACCAGCACAAGTACCTTTACACATTGGCCGAGATTCAGAAAAACAGGTATGCAGCCTTATATATTGACTACTGCAGGTGGTCACTTAGAGACCACTTTAGCCACAATGAAGAAAACCTTTTTATCAGTTGATCTGCATGTCTCTAAATCACATATTTTTATCTCTGATGCTAATAATGCTTTGTGGCAGTTGTGTCCTCTGGCAGCCCATCACATAACACAATGGCACAGGGTGCATACCTTTCAACTGTCCAGGAATTCTGAAGATTTTCCCTGATGTTGCCTTAATTATGTCATGCAATGCACTGTGACTTATAGTCAGTCAGTAATGATAAACATTAGAGTTTCTTTATTCTTATTGTTTATAAAATGAATGTTGATGCAAACCCTCTTGCTTTATTGTCTAATTAAAAGTTGTACCTGGTTTTGGGAAGTTTTCCTCCATTATAGTTTGCTTAGTAAGGAAGTCCTAATTTTGGTCATTGAGAGATAAGGCAGACACTTCATCCCCCCACACACACACACACACACACACACACACACACACACACACACACACACACACACACACACACACACACACACACACACACACACACACACACACACACAAATGCACACATATATACACAAACATATACACTCAACGTCATCCACTCTCTGACATGATTTGACTCATGAACGCACTCACATATCCACCCACACATACATTCAAACTCATATACACACCTCATCCCCTATCTAACCTCCTACTCTGGCTACCTACACAGACACCTTACTCATACACAAACACACACACACACACACACACACACACACACACACACACACACACACACACACACACACTCACAGGCAGTCCCACACACACACACACACACACACACACACACACACACACACACACACACATACACTCCCACTCAACATCATCCACTCTCTCATGATTGGACTCATAGACACACTCACCTATCTACCCACACATACATTCAAACCCATATACACTC
Organism: Protopterus annectens; assembly: GCF_019279795.1. Taxonomy (NCBI): domain Eukaryota; kingdom Metazoa; phylum Chordata; order Ceratodontiformes; family Protopteridae; genus Protopterus; species Protopterus annectens. The sequence continues at coordinate 1,818,018,767 of NC_056735.1, forward strand.
CTCATCCCCTATCTAACCCCCTACTGTGGCTACCTAGGCAGACACCTTACTTATACACAAACACGCACACGCACACACAAGCACACACACACACTACCTCAGCACTGAATTTCACTAAACTTACCTGCGATATGACCACTCTTATTCACTTGAAAGGAGGACCACATCATTTTGGCCATGTGCTTCTGTAAGTTGTTGGCAAGAACTGTGATGAATGTGGTGATGACAAATTAGCATGCTAGAACTAGAATATGAAGCCGGTCATTGATCCATATAAACAACAACAAAAAAGAAAACATGCAGTCTTTATCTTTACAAAAGGATGAGTACAGGTGTGTTCTTCACATTTGGAAGAATAAAAATATGATTAGATATGTTGGAGACATACTGGTAATGGTTAATGGTTAACACCATCAGTACTGGTAATGGTTAATGGGTAACACCATCAGTACTGGTAATGGTTAATGGTTAACACCATCAGTTGTTTCAATGAAACATTTAGTAGATACTGACGAACTGTACAAAATAAAAAAAGATTGACAACTTTAATGGATTTTGAAGACAGTTGGCTTTGAAAAAGTATGCTAATAAGTTTTCTGCTTGATACTAGAAATACACTACTTTATGTTCTGCAGCTTGGATTTGGCAGGCTATTTAAGGTGTTTCAACTGTCCAGACTTTCACAGACTGTTGATATTTTTGCCTCATACTTTTTGTCTGATCCTCAAAAAATTTGTGTTTTTTTGGAAAATCAGTGAGGACGGAAGTCACCACATAATGACAGACATTTGTGTTTCAGACTTCATATCCTTCAGAAAAATCATGCCAATGCAAAACCTATTATTCTAGCAAAAGTCTAGGTTTATAAGGCAATATGTAAAATTTGTCCTCCCATTATTTTTGCATTTGCTCAGGTTTCTTGTGTTAAAATGTCAAGAGGTATGGAAATATGTCAGTAACTTTCAGACCTGTTGCTTTCTTTTATTACTAACTAACACTCAAGTGGGCTTTTTATTATTGTGAAGTCCAAAAAAATTGCCTAGATGACTGCATTTTACAGAGCTAAAATGTTGTTGTTGGTCAATTCGGCTTTTTCCGGTTAGGGGTCGCCACAGCAGAACTCCAGTCCGCTAATGATTGGCAGCAGATTTTTATGGTGCAGAGTTGCCAGCCCAACGCCCAACATTCAGCAAAGGCACATCCATCTGCGCATGTCTTTCGGAGGCCCCTCAACCATGGGGAGGACATGCAGACTCCACACAAAAGGCACTCCAGCCAAGAATCAAACAGAAGAACCTCTTGCTGTGAGGCAACAACACTACTGCTGTACCACCACTGCTTTTTACAGAGCTAAAATATATTCTTAAATGTGCATGAAAAATAGTTGAAAACAATCTTATTAACTGTTTGCATGTGACAAAGCAGTTCCAGGGTATTAAAGAATATATTTACAGAGCTAAAATATATTCTTTAATACCCCGTAAATGCTTTGTCACATGCAAACAGTTAATAAGATTGTTTTCAACTATTTTTCATGCACATTTATAAGTTCTAATAGGAAAAAAAACTACAGATATGATTATAAAATAAATATTTAAAAATGTGATAACTAGCACAATGCAGTTATAACTGCTTTCAAATAAAAAGCTGTTTAAATCTCACAGTAATTTTTAGCCTGTCACTAAAATAAAAATAAAAAAATGCAAAATATCTGTACTGAATGGCAAATGTATTGTCAGAATCAGGCCGCAATCTATTAAATTCAGTTACTGCTGTTCATGAGTTAAATTACTGTATAGTTCAGTTTTAACAAGCACTGTTCAATAAATATAAATGCAGTCCAGCTGACCTGTAATTATATGTAAAGAATGTTTGTCTGGAGCTTGTTACTCACAGATAAACAACAGAATGTGGGATTATCATTCAAACACGCTCATTGTTATATTAAATGCAGACTAACTTGAACTTTTAAATGGCAGTCATTTGTCCAAGGCAGTTACATATTCCTCATTACATAATCTTGTATTTAATTATTGCAAAGATACCCATAGCTTCTTTTGTTCAATGCTTCCACTGCCATTAAAAAGTCGATGAACGATACAAATCTGTCACTTCTGTGCTTATGTACTTAGCTGACCTCTGACATTATGCAGCATGGCACATTAATATAGAATGAGTAATGGAAATCAGCAGCTGTCTAAAAGATTGCTGCAGATGCTTTAGAGAACAAAAGCTATGGAACATCTTACAAATATCAGGGACAGGAATACAAGCTAATAGAAAAATTAACCAATGAACTTAAATTTCTCATTATGAGACAGAGGACTGAAATTCAACTGTCAAAGTTTACTAAGGGTTAGCCGCTCCCACAATCTGTTTTAGCATTACCTTAATGACTGTGAGAATGTCCTTAATGCTAAGTAATTAAACCTGTCCCTTTTTGTAAAATAAATATAATCATGTTGTATATTATAATATACTTTTCTGCTAACATTGTATCTTTTGTCTACTTGTCTGTGCAGTGAATGAAAATTGTCCATGATAGAGGAACTCACATAATTATGCATTCTTCTTAAGGCTGACCTATAACCAGGTACAGAGAAATAACAGAATAGTTAGTAGTATAGAACAATAAAACAGTCAAGCACAACTAACAAACCAATGTTTGAATTCTCAGAGCTGGCTAGTTGATGGGTGCTGATTGTTGAGCATAGAGCATCAGTTATTGTAATACTATGTTGGAAATAGTAGCTGTCTAAGAAAGGATTGTTTAGTACAAAGAAAAAGCATTACATGGTCTCCCAGGTTCTAGAGCTGATGCAGTGCTCTAAACATTTGGTTCAAACATTTTGAAGATTTTGCTATTGTACAGAATTTGTCATTTCTCGGCATGTAAAAATCAACTACCAATCATTAGCGGACTGGAGTTCCGCTGTGGCGACCCCTAACCGGGAAAAGCCGAAAGAGAACACACACACACAGAATTTGTCATTTGGATGACTGGCTAAGCTTATTACAGAATTTGTCATTTGGATGACTGACTAAGTTTAAAAAATAAGACACACAACAGCTTAGTTTTCTTGGCTGAAGCTGAAAATACAAAGAAAAAGAAGAAACACCCCACTTAATTAAATAATGCATAGGGTAAAGCTGTAGAAGACAGGAAAGAGACTGGTTGCCTCCTAGTTTTAGTACATCACTAGCAGTGGGGTAAACATGTAGGCAAGGAATTGGATAATTGCCTTGAAACAGATGAGCAGAAATTGAAGTATGGTAAGCTGGAAGTCAAAGCAGTTGTGGGTAATAAATGGGCATATTTTGTGGGAGGATTCATTTTGCATTTACTAAAGTCCATTGTAATTTCCCAGATAATTCGACTGAAGATAATATATGCAGCTTAGAGATGTGTGATAATTTAATTTTGATATTTATCAATGTGTTCTGTAAATATTAGGCAGTGGTCCAACCAAATACCACATTATCTGAAGGAAGGTGCTAAAACGTGGGTAAAAACAGAGACCAGCTGGAAGTGTCCAAATAAATATATGTCATTTGTACCAAAGAACAGCTCTCATTTTATTAACATTGATTAGTTCTTTGATTGAGAAACAGTGGGTTCTTCTCAGAACATCTTTAAGCACTTTGGCCAGAGTGGATGTAGAGATGTTACAGCTTGCAAGATGGCTGGCAGGTCTTTGGTGAGGCATTGAATATATTGCAAAATAGCTTTGTTTGTTTAGTTCAATCAAGATGAGAGAAATGGGTGGCCTTATTATCAACCAAGAAGGCACCTGTGAAGTCTTCTCTGCTTATGTTTTGGCAAATACTTTTGATTGGGATTAGGAGAACAAGAACTGTCATAGTATGGTAGGATGAGCAAAATCTCTGTTGTTTATCTTACAGAAGGCCTGCTATGGCTAGATGTTCATAAGTTCATAGGTGTGTACTAGGCTAATGGTCCTAGAGCCTTTACAAGCCTAGCCAATAGAAGTACCCTGGCATTGTGCCACCCGACGTTAGTTCCCAGCGCCTCTATCAAGTAGATATCAAGTGGATCTATTCCCGATGACTGGATGGATAGATACAAATTTAAATCAGGGTAATAATGTTTAGCCCTACTCCAGTTAGGAAATGAACATCATTAAGTGCTTGAAAAGGGCAGCAAGAACTTTTAATGTGCCTGATTAAAGTGTATACTGCCAGGAATCTTTTTATTCTAATGACCGCTTGCCTGATATCATTCCTATGATCCTGTGTTCTTATGTAAAGTGGTGCAGTAGACATTAGTAATGACTCTTCTTCTCCAGCCTTATTTATTGTGACCAGTCACATCACATCCTTAATGCCTCAAATTTAATTTCCAGGTCCCCTTGAGTCTTACTGACCCATCCCCATACTTTATTATATTTTCTAAAGTACACAACATGAGCACAGTCTGTGACAGCTTTCAATTCCCCTCTCACATTTTGTGCAAGTATTCTCATATTATGCTGGTTAGGTTCTGGTCACAAGATCATTTTAGACTAAACTTCTAAATTCAGTCGAAACAGATAAGTTACTCACACTGCAAGCTTGTGAACACTGTTGTGCATTTCTAGTACAGGATACATATAGAACATATATTTACTTCATCCACTTTATTGTTTATTATAATGTCACTCATCCATACATTGACATTTTACTTTAGACTAAAAGTGTTCTAACAGTGATTAAAATAGTTTTTCTTCCTTCTCTCTATTTCCTAAATAAATTATTAGGTGTATTGCACCTTACACTAAACTGTTGTAGAGCATTTATGAACTAGGATACCTACCTTCTGCATTCGAGGAAAATGTTTGACTTTCTGTCTAATTTTATCCTAGATGATTTCAGACAAAAAATAATCCCTCACCCCCAACCCTGGGTAGACATCAAAGTCTAGTTTCATATCAAAGGATATGCAACAGTTGAGAGAATTCATAAACAGTCGCAAGGTATATATACTACTCTGTGACAGTAACAGTTCACTTTCTTGTCCTGTCCAGCTTTTCTTTCTCCCCTTTTGCTTTCCTTGACTGCTTTCTCCGAATGTTGCATGACTTTGGTGTTCTCCCATCTACCTTCTTGGCCTATATGCAATATTTTGACCTCATCTTCCCCGTCTCCTTGTGCACCTGCCTCACTAGATTTGTTACCTGGGCCTGAATCTAGGACATGCAACCCTTTGGTCTCTTGGTATCAGTTTCCAGAAACACTTCAGTCTTGAGAAGAACAGATCTAAATCCCCACAGCAGTCATAACAGAAATATTCAGAAGTACCAGTACAAGCTCCTTTTGCACTCACCTTCATTTGGTTGTCCTCTGCATACTTTTTCATAATAAAGAAAGGAACACAAGCAAACTCCCACAGCAGACACAAAAGCAAATAACAAGGCAAACTTGTGGAACATATAACCAATATAGAACACTGCTGGATGCCAAAAAATGAAGAGGCCAGACAAAAACCCAATATAAGGTTAAGTGCTTTCATCTACTTAATCAACGTCGTCAGTACCAAAACTCCAAAATACACCCAATGTCTAACCCTGCGCTTTCTCTCTTACTGAGCAGGATTACTATTGCAACAACATATCATCAATAAGGAAATACTAACCTGTCTCATGATAGTCTAAACTCAACTCACATCTCCTGTGAGTGGGTGAACAATCCAATGCTTGGCGAATTCTGCTTCACAATGATAGGAAGAGCTGACATTGAAGGATCAAAAAGTAACATTGCTATGAATGCTTGGTCGCTACACGCTACTTATCCCTGTGGTAACTTCTCAGATACCTCCTGCTTAAAACCCAAAAAGCCAGAAGGATCGTGAGGCCCCACTTTCATGGTCTATATTCATACTGAAAATCAAGATCAAGTGAGCTTTTGCCCTTTTGCTCCACAGGAGGTTTCTGTCCACCCTGAGCTTCTCTTAGGATACCTGTGTTACTCATTAACAGGTGTACTGCCCCAATCAAACTCCGTACCTGACATTGTCCCCACAGCAGATTGCACCTGGATGCCTGGGCACTTGGAGCCAGTAGCGAGAGCCCCAGTGAAGCTCACCCTCCCCCCCCTCAGCTCACTGGGTAAGGGAAAAAATGATAAGATAATGATGAAATGAGTCACATGACATCAACCTCCAATTATGTAGTAGAATTTTGTACAATATCCAATGCTCCAAAATAAGAGTATATCCTAAAAAATTAAAAAATATAAAAAAATAATGAAATGTATTTGCTTAATTAAAATATATACACGGGAAAAACTAATACATACAGCTTTCTGCAGCCTGACAGCTCTTAATTTCAAAACACTGCCAATAGAAATATTTTTTTTATCCTTGGGATTGAATCTGCTATCAGTTAAAGCTGCCAGACCAATTCTCTAAATTCTATTCTCTTTTCCCATGGATTCCTCAAGGATTAACCATAGATTCCATTATGAATCATTTTTTTCCTGCATATATGCATTCTGAAAAACTCTAATCAATAGACAAAAGTGCTTAACCTCATACTGTTTCTATATCCAGCCTCTTCATTTTGTAGCATCCTGTTGTGTTCTATATTATGTAAGTGTTCCATAACTTTGCCTTTTTAATACTTTTTCAGAGTGTCAGCCCTATGGTTACTATTAAGGAAGAGTTTGTAGCTGAAGTCAGCACTGCTGGTTGTTCCAACTAATTCTATCAATACCCTTCATAGAACCCTTCACAAGTTTAAACTTTGTATGACGCACTAACTTACTTTAATTTTACATTTACAGCTATCACCTCCAAAAATCTACCTGGAGGACTCCAGATTTAAAATAGTTCCCAATTTTTAATTTCTCCAAATCTTTTGGGTTTCTAATAGCATGACGGGAATGAACCCCATTCCTAACTCAAACTACAATTAAAGTTGATGAAATTAGTATTGTTTCATTCTTTGATGTCAGCCAAAAGTGCTCTTCGCAGCACCCGCATTGTGCTCAGTAATGACTCCTTCTGTAATTCGTACGGAGTTACATGTATTGGTAGCATATCTAAATATGATTGTAGACTCTTTTTTTATAAGACCTGTTGCTCCTACTACTATTGGAACTATCTGGGTATCGTTCTTCCACATTGCTCTTGTTTCTGCTTGCAAATACCGATATTTTATGACTCTGTGTCTCTCTGTGTGCAGGACACTGTAGTCACTGGGTGTGGCAATTTCAATGATCAATGTTACTTTTGTCTTCTTTTCCTGGACCACTACATTCAGTTTTCTAGCATCTATCTTTTGAACTGTTGGTAATGGATGATCCCATGTGAAGTAAATTTCATAATTTTCTATGATGTCTTGTGGCTCATGTTTCCAGTGTTTTTCAGCCACTTCAATACCATAATGTTTGCACAATCCCCAGTGCAGAAGTCTCGCCACATTATTATGCCTTTCAGTATACAGTCCTTCTGTCATTAGTATGTCACAACCAGCAACGAGGTGTGCAACTGTTTCCAATTCTGTTTTGCAAAACCTACATTTGTTTGTTTCTCTCACATGTTCATTGGACTTTGTAAACCAATGTGTACGTAGCCCATTATCTTGGGCTGCCAATATTAACCTTTCATCTCTTGGTTTAAATTCACCTCTCCTTAACCATTCCTGCATTTATTCCTGATCAACATGAGGTTCTTCCAGAATTTTCTATACTTGCAACTATATTTATGCTTTTTTCACATTTCTTGCCTTCTTATCTGGTCCTTCACCTTTTAATCTTTCTTTTGTTTTTTGGCACATTCAGTTGCTGCCTGGTTTTTATCTACTTCTGGTTTGATTTCCATTCCTGCTTGACATTGATATGCTTCTGCTAGATTAAGCAGAGAAGTCATCTTAGATTTATTCTCATCATGTTTCAAAATGTTCACTACATTTGGGTCTTGTGATGTCAGCAGATATGTGTGGAGTTCCACGACTGCAGATCTATACATGCAATCAATTTGAAGGAGGCCCATCCCTTCTTCAGAATGTTGAATATATAATCTTGGTATGCACTGATTTTTATAAATCATTTGGTGAGCATGAAGTATCCTTCTTGTTTTCCTATCTAATCTAACTTTTGGGGCCAGTCAATCACTCCAAAACTTTAGGTTAGGATAGGAAGAGCAAATTGATTTATAGCTTGGATTTTGTTCCTAGATGTCAATGCTGTTTTCTGGATTAATTTAAGTCTTCTGAAGTACTCCTTATTAAGTTTTACCTGTATTTGTTCGTGTTTTATTGTTGATCCTTCATCAATTCCCAAATATTTAAACACTCCCTGTTGCTCAAGTTCTTTTATATCACATTCTTGTCCCAAACTGATGTTTGATGTTTTCCTGGTGCGGCAGTTTTCCTGCTTTGAAGGTTGCTTTCACACATTTATCAAGACCAAATGACATTCTTAAATCATCTGAAAAAAGTTTTGACAACTTGTAGTTATGCTTTCAGTTTCTCATCTGATGAGCTATACACTTTCAAATTGTCGACAAAGGGAAGATGAGAAGTTTTTGCACTTTGTTGTTTTCTAGGAGCCAAATTATAGCCACGACCTAAGCTGTTAAGTAGACAGCTTATTGGGTTAAGGGCAAGGCAGAATAGCAGCGGTGACAGAGTCACCCTGGAATATCCCTGTTTGAATTTTTATCCCCGGAATTATAAATTGTCCTTTATCATGACTTAATTGCAAAGTGATCTGCCACTGTTTCATGGTCACTGTAATGTAGTCAGTCAGTGTAGGATGTATCTTATATATTTTTAAGCAATCTTTTTCCATGAATGTGGGATGCTATCAAATGCTTTTTTATAGTCAATCCATGCCATTCTCAGATTCTTCCCCTTTTTACATTTCTCTAATAAAACTTTATTTAACAGTAAATGATCCTTTGTTCCATATGATTTTCTTTTATTGCCCTTTTGTTCTACTGCCATAATTGAGTTTTCTTCTAAATGACTATAAACTCTGTTGGCATCCATTCCAGTGTATAGTTAGGAAGGCAAGTTATTGGTCTATAATTCTTAGTGTAGCTTGCATGTTCACTCTTAAGCAGGAGCATTGTTTTTCCTGTTAGCCAGGTTGGTGTCTGTTAAGGGTATGCATATAAATAATTCTTACTCATGGCTAAATCTTGTGCAAAGATGTTAATACTTTTAACCAGAAGTTAGGTACTGCATCTGTGCCTGGGGATTTAAAGTTACAGGCTTTTCTTAACTTTGTTTCAATCTGTCTGGTTGTTACTTCATCCCATTTCATATCCTGCACCTTTTAACTTCTTATTCTTTCTTTTACTTCTTCTTTCCAATTAGTGTCTTTGTTATGTTCCACGGGATCTTCATAGATACCTCTCCAAAATGCATCTATTTCTTCTTTTTTTGGTGGTCTTTCAATTCCTTTTTATCTTATTTCCCAATTTTCTATAAAACTTTTTTGTGTCATCAATAAATTGCTTATTTTGTATTTTTCCTTTGTATTTGTCTATGTATCATGTACGTTTTTTTCTGCCTGTGCTGAGATTTTTAGTTTATTATTTGCAGTAGTGCATGATAAATCCTGATCTATTCTAACACTGTGCTTTGCTTTCATCGCATCTATCTTTCTGAGTATTTATGTTGATCTGTTCCCTCTTCTATACTCTTCTAATAGAGACACTTCTTTTTGCTTTATAGCTTTCTCTATTGGATACTTCCATTATAGTATTCGATTTCTCCCCTTCCTTTCCCTCACTACCCTGTGTTCTTGTGGTAGAACTTTATCAGTTATTAATTTAGCTGCACAATAATATATCCTGTTTACTTCTGTTATATTGCATGAATCTCTATTAACAGTCCTAGTTACTGTATTCATTTGTTTCATCAAACTTTGACTTTTGGGGTTTTATTGACCTTCTGCAGTTAATTTCTTTCATTGATCTTAATATGTCTATCTATCTCTATTAAGTTAAGCAACTCTTCTCTGAGCTTGGTTTCTTCTAGACTGAGGGCACATTTTTTGTTTTCCATTCTATAGAAAGTTCTATTGCATCTTCCTGTGGCACATTCTCTTCCCAGCATTATATGGTATATGATGTGAACAAAGTTATTTTCCAACATAACCAAATTTAGGACTATTACAACCTAAAACACAACATGACACTAATAAGCTATTGGCAAGTATGCAGCCATTGCCAAAAATAATTGTAAATAGTAAAAAGCAATTTATCCACTTGTTACAAGAACTCTGAAAATGTAAAATATGGCTCTAGCTGATTCAGTCATGTTGCTTAATGTCACCAAAAATGGGCATGGGTAGTTACAGGTGATAAGTGAGTTAAAGACTTGGCCTACTGTGACCCACGCTAGGGACCCTTGCTAATGGTGGGAGGGGTATATGTGCCCCTATTGGCCAGTGTATGCCTGCCATAAAGCCCAGCAACCCTGGGTCAATAAGCTAGTGGCTGGCCGGTGTCTAGTTGCCCAGCCTGGGTTACCTGGGATAGATCTGTTGAGTGAAAGCTGGACGTAAAACCAACCAACCTGCAAAACATGAACTGAGAATTGCTACGCATAATGTAGGTTCACTGACAGGATGAAGTGGATGACATGATGATACGGAGGAGGCTTGACATCCTACATATCCAAGAGATAAGATGGAAGGGTAGTGCAGCAAAGCCAATTGGCTTGAGATCCAGACTTTACTACTGAGGTGGGGGACAGGCTAGAAATGGTGTAGGAATTGTGGTGAGAGAGAGAGACTTCAGAAGGCAGTGAGGGATATCATCAGAATTAATGACAGACTCATGGCAGTCAGGCTCCAGTGTAATGATAGGGCAGTATTCATAATCTCAGCCTATGTCCTGCAGCAAGGTTGTGATAGTAAGAAAATGAGTGCATTCAGACAGCAGTTGCAGGACCTACTAGATAAAGCAGGACAACATGAACTGGTGTTGATAACGAGTGACTTGAATGGACATATCAGGACAGACAGAACAGGATATGAGGACTGCCTTGGTCCACATGGGTGGGGCAACAGGAGTAAAGAAGGAGAAGCCATTCTAGACTTCTGTCTGGCAAAATAGCTTGATAGTAGCCAATACATGGTTTAGAAATAGACAGTCACAAGATCACATACAAAAGTAGCAAACATGCAACTCAGGTAAACTTCCTCCTAGTAAGGAAAAGGCACTGGGGTAGAATCCATGATTGCAACATCATCCCCAGTGAAACAGTTGGCCCACAGCATAAACCACTAGTTGCCACAATCAGCCGCAAGCAGTGGTCAGAGAAGACATTAAGGTCAACAGAGACTAGGCTGAAGACCTGGAAGTTGACTGGAGAAAAAGTACAGCAGTTCTAGGAATCACTCAGGGCTCTAGCACCCCAAGTAGAGGAGGAAATAGGTGGAGTTGAAGAAGAGTGGCAGTGCCTAAAACAACATGTGTTAGGACTACAGAAAAGATATGAGGCCGAGCCAGGTATGGAAATAAGGTGCATAAGGAAAGCTGCTGGTGAAATGCAGAAGTCCAGGAAGTCATCAAAAGAAAGAAGGAGTGCAGGAAGAAGGGGAGATAGAAAAGACTGACCAGGCTAGGAAGGACTACTGGTTGGCTACCAAAGAAGCTAAGAAAGAAGTCGCAATATCAAAAAATATGGCCTCAGAGGCACTCCACCAACGTCTGGAAAGTGACTCAGTAAGGGGCACAAAGAAACTATATCTGCTTGCAAGGCAAAGACAGAAAGATAATAAGGTAGTCAGACCCCCTTCATTAGGGATGTCAGCAACAACCTGCTCACCAATCCATAGGACATCAAAGAGAGATTGAAGGAGTATTTTCAGCAGCTTCTGAATGAATAAAACCCCACAGAAGCTGTACTGCCCCAGAAACAGCCTTTGGTGGGAGAAGAAGAAGAGGACCCCACCTTAGATGAAGTAAGAACAGCACTAAGGACGATGAAGTCAAGGAAAGCAGCAGGGTCAGATGAGGTCACAGTAGATATGCAAAAGATGCTGGGTGAGATAGGGGAGAAATGGCTCCTGAGGGTACTAATAGCAGTGTGGAGAGAAAGGCATATCCCAGATGACTGGAGAATAAGCATACTCGTGCCAGTATACAAACAAAGGGACATCCACAACTGTGGGCAGTACAGAGGCATCAAACTCCTACCACATTGCATGAAAGTTCTGGTGAGGGTGATTGATAAACGGATACACAGAGTAGTAAAATGTAAGATGGGAGATGAGCAGTTTGGATTCAGATCAGGATGCAACACAATTGACCCGATGTTTGCACTGAGACAGATACTTGAGAAGAAGCTAGAGATGAGGAGAGAGTCCATTTGGGAATTCCTAGACTTGGAGAAAGCATATGGCGAGGTTCCAAGAAAGCTGATCTGGGCAGCACTGCAGTGGTTTGAAGTCCCAGAAACATTGCTAGAATTCATGCAGGTTATGTACAAGGACCCAGTGACTCAAGTACTAACAGTGTTCGGCCTCAAAGAGGGTTCCCAGTGGGAGTGGGTGTACATCAGGGTTCAGCTCCAAGCCCACTGCTGTTCAAACTGGTGATGGACTACATTAGCAAACAGGTTGGTGGGGACGGATCAACAAAGCTGCTGTATGCAGACAATGTGGCAGTACAGGCAGACTCTGAGCTAGAACTTCAGCAAAGGATAGGAGAATGTAATGCAAATCTGAAGGCACATGGGATGAAACTAAGCACAGATAAGATGGTTGTCATGGCAGCAAATTGGGGAAATCAGAAGAAGCTGAGTATAGAGATAGAAGGGAAGACAGTGGAACAGGTAAACAGCTTCAAGTATCTGGGAGGGGTAGTTGAGGAGAAGGGTAGTCTGAATGAAGAGGTTAAAGCTAGAATCAGAGGGGATGCAGCCAACTGGCATAGAGTATCAGGTATAGTCTATGACAGAAGAATGCCAAAGAAGCTGAAAAGTAAAGTGTACAAGACAGTGGTGCGACTAGTACTACCATATGGTACAGAAACCTGGGCAGTAAAGGCAGAACAGTTGAGGAAGCTAGAGGTGATGGAAATTAAGTGCCTGTGAAAGGTTGTAGGATGCACATTGTGGGACAGATGAAGAAATGAGAACATAAGAGCAGAAACAGAAGTAGCTCCAATTGCAGAAAAGATCAAAGAAAATGGATTACGGTGATTTGGGCACATGTAGAAAAGCAGAAGACAATCTGGTGAGGAAGATTTGGGTCAGACAGGAAGAAGGTAAGAGGAAGTGAGGATGTCCAGCAAAGAGGTGGATGGATTGTGTGAAAGAAGTTCTGCGACAGTCAGGCATGAGTGTTGAAGAAGGCAGGAGTGTGGCACTGAATCAAGAAAGTTGGCAACAGTTAACAAGATACCCCAACCCCATGTAGAATAAAATGAGAAAAAGGGGGCTGTTGATGATGATGATGATGATGATTACAATAATTCTGAAAAAAAATCAACAAAACAGTGCTGGCCTGTATGAAGAGAAAACTTCCCTCTGGTTAAAAACAGACTTTTAAGCCTACCACTAGCAGTGACAGAAATAAGAATTTGACAGGTTAGAACTAGGCTAACTGCTTTTGTGGAACATTTTAAACCTACCCAACTACCCCATATGAGAATCAAACCCTATACCTTACGTCTGTAACGTAAACACCTTAACCATTATGCCAACCTCCTTGCTTATGATAACATTGATAACACAGTATATTTCAGTAAATGAAATAACATATCTCAGCAAAAACACTGAACTACTAATACAGATGAAATATCACAGCTTTAGCTCACCACACTAAAAACAAAAAAAGTTTGGCATGAAAAAATGCCACCTGCTATTTATAAACTGCAGCATGAATTCTATAGCCAATTCCCCTGGCCTACACAAAAGTATAATCATAAATAAAACTATCAGTAAGAAATGTGTTTCAAATTTTTGAGACAGTATTAAGCATATGTTACTATACAAAAATGGCATATAAGATAAACTTAACTGCTACCACACTATTGCTGCACGTTTCACTGTGCCACATCTGATGAAGGGAATTACAAGCAGATAACATAAGAAACACCACTTTGCTCATTGAATCTCAGCATGACTTCCGATGAAATCCTTAAACAAATGTTTCCCCATTTGCAAACTCTGAGCTTAATAACAGGCAATATGGCTCTGCCATGTTTTAGGGCTTCTCCAAAGCATTCATTAAATTTATCAGGCCTTTCTACAGTATCATCCAAAGATATTTCAGGCTTTTACAAATGCCACTAAGACAGAGCCCAGTTCATAATACACAAATAGGTCATTACTGTCAATAGCATTAGCTACAACACCAGAAGTGTCAATATTAGGCCTCTGACTCTCATACATTTTTGTTTACAACAGAGGAAAATTAGAAGATCTGATGCAGCTTAATGGAAGAAAGGTTCAGTTGTACCACATTCATCCCAGCACATGATAATGATACCATTCAAAATAGTTTTATTAAACAGCTGTTCTGGTTCTGAAACAAAGGACTTACTGGATGACTCTAAAACTAGCCACACTCTTTCTTTCCAGAGAATATACAAATATTCAAACAGTTTCTTTCAAATTTCATCAACACAAGAAATCCGGAAAGAAAGGACTGGCAGAAATCAATACACTATTGGTGAAGATCTGAAATTAAAAGGCCATAATAAATAAATATAATCCGTATCTCACTCTAACAACACAAATCAGAACACATTTCTCATACCCCTGTCTGCTCTATTGTTCAGTCCTGTTAACAAAATGCCTACCCAGTAACATAATAATCTTTATCCTGTATGCAGCTCAGTAGCTATCTCACGGCTGTCAGGAAGTAAAGAACCACTACCGACATCTAAAGCAATTACTTTACCAGAGCTATATGACCATCAAAGGTCAGTTTGCTTAACTTTCCCTATAATTTAGTGTACTCATACCTACCTATTCATAAAGTACTTCTTTAGATCAATGTATGACAGTTTTCTAGAAAAATAAATTCTTTATTGATAAATGACATTGAGTCAGTGCATGTATCTAAAATGATGGCAGACATGGCTGACATAAGCTTGTTTTAAAATATCATCTGAATATAGTCATTATTAAAGAGAACTGTGAGTACTTGATGGAGGGGCATACCTCTCAACCACTTAGTGCAAGAAATCTGGACAAAGCCTGACAAAAAGGGGGAGACAAAGGCCCAAAAATAGGGACAGATTTTACACATTGCACTTACAAATTTAGAAAGTTTCTAAAGTAAATGGGTTTGTGGTAAAATACATTATTTGGTGACTCTACCCTCAGATCATCCCAGTGAACAGACCAAAATTATGAGGCACAAATCTGGGCATTCTGCAGAAATTTGGACATTCTGCAAAAATCTGGACAGTTGAGAAAGGTATGAAGAGGGGACAAAACTCCTACTGATGAGGTTTTTTTAATTAAAACGGTGAAACTGCTCCTTTCATGTCCTCCAACATTAGAAATCAAATCTCAGATCTTGGTCAAATGTATGTCAGTTGAATATGGGCAGAGTTCTAAAAAGCAAAGATAATAGCACTATCTAAACACACACACACACACACACACACACACACACACACACACACATCATATATACATGTATAGTTTCCACATAGCTGGTTGAAAGTTCATTTCATTGACCGAAAAAGAGCCAGTATGTGTGATAGAAAAATCAGCTGATCACACATATCAGCTTTTTAAATGTAGGCAAGATCATGGCACAGTGGGGATCGGGGGAATTTGCCCTTTAATTCCTGTAGTGTGATAAAAAAGTTTGTTTTTATGTTTTGATCAGCTTGTGACTGACCAGTTGTGTTTAATCATATGTCATTCAATAGTTTTTTAAATGTGTATGGACATACTTTTATATATATATATATATATATATATATATATATATATATATATATATATATATGTATATATATATTATTTATGTTTCTGTATTTATGTCTATATCTATCTATATATCTATCTATATCTGTCTATATACATATGTGTGTGTATATAAATATATATATATATATATATATATATATATATATATATATATATGTATATAGATATAATAGATATATAGATATATGTAAATATGATTACAACTGCACACATGCATGCATATACGCATACACATACATACATCTATGTGTGTGTGTATGTGTGTGTGTGTTTTGACTGCAAATAGGTGAGCAAAAAAATCAACCTATAAAGGATCGAAAAAAAACCCACTAACCAGTGTTTTTGCAAGTGAGTAAGCCCAACCCTCCACCACATTCCCAAACACCCTGCTAGTTATATCTACCAGTGCTGAAATCACACTACACTGGGGAGACAACAAAATCTCTTATCCCCACTGTACCACAATCTCTGTTGTGATAGGTTATAAAAGCTGATTTTTGATCATTTTAACAGACTTTCTCATTTGTCCATGAAAGGACACATGATGTAAAGCTATGCACCCATGTATATGCACAGGTCTACTTTTAAATTCAAAAAGCCGACACCAGAAGACTGAAGTTTTGGAACTTCAAAAACTAAATAAAAAGAATAATAACAAAATTAATTTTTTTACGTTTTTTTGTAAGAGAACAAATCCCCTGCACCCCCAAACACCCCTTGCTAAATAAATATGCCAACTCTGAGATCTCACTACAGTGAGGAAAACAGTAAATATGCCATTCTGTCTTGCACTATGATCTCCATTTAGAACATTTGAAGTTTCAAAACGTCGATCTTCTTCTGGTCTCGGCTTTTGAAGTTTGAAGTTTTGAAACTTTGAGCTTCGGAAGGGAATCCATACGTACATATATATGTATAAGGTTGTATGTGTGTGTGTATGTATATATATATATATATATATATATATGTATATATATATATATATATATATATATATATATATATATATATATATATATATATATATATATATATATGTATATGTATATATATATATATATATATATATATATGTACATCAGTAGATATAGATATAGATATATACACATGCACATATTTAAAATGAATAACTGTGTTATGAAATCCATTGTGGGACTTCAGGAGATGTATGTTTCAAGTTCATTTAAAAGTGGATCACTACACAGCAATTATAGTGGCAGAGAAAGAGAGAGCGGAATATTTTTATTTATTTATTTTATTATTTATTTTATTTATTGACATTTGTTAACCGGGTTAGTCCAACTGAGCCAGAGGCCCATTTTCAATGGAGACCCGAGGAGAAAAGCTCCAGAAGTATTACATATTTTTACAATACAAATTCAAAACAAAAGTAAGAATAAAAAATTAAAACCACCATGAAACATAATATAAAAATCAACAGTTAGAGAATATCTGTACATAGAGTAGGTTAAATAACAATTGACAGGTCTAGAGAATATCACACATGAAGTACATACAAATAGATAAACCATTCAATCAACATTTCTTTAACTAAAGATAAATATGAATATATATATATATATATATATATATATATATATATATATATATATATACATACACACACATATATATTTTTGTATTTTAAATAAAGATATATATGAATATATATGCTATGTAAGAGAGGGAAGAGGGAGGTATAAAGGTATATGAGGCAAGTACAAGGAAGTAAAGTGCAGAACATGGAAAAGGAGTTAAAGTTGAGAAGACAAGAGGCTAGATCAAGTGGGGGTTAGACAAGGGCAGGACCAGGTGCTCGGAGTTCTTTTTTGAACAGGTGTTTTTGATGACTGGTTCTTATGTTTTGAGGGAGTGAGTTCCAAGCATGTACAACAGAGTATTTGTAGAAGGACTTTCCTGTATTTTTATTGGGTTTATATATGTCAAGGAGGTGTTTGCTGGAAGTATGAAGGTGACAATGGGGGTTGTAGTAGAACACTAGGTTGAAGATGGAAGGGCGGGAAGAAGGGTCATTCAGGATAGAGTGTTTAATGTAAAGTTGGGGTAGTAGTAGTTGTTTAGAGAATTCTGTCCATTGCAGTGATTTAAGGGAGAGACAGTGCTGGGGTTTATAGGGGAGATTAGACGCAAACCTGGCTATTTTGTAATAAGTTTGCTCTAGTTTAGTGATAAGTGAAGTTTGAACATTAGTAAGAACAGGGACAGCATAGGGAATGCAGGGTGGAAGAAGGGACTGAGCAAGGGAGGGTTTGGTAGAAGGTGACAGAAATTTCTGGTTGCGATAGAGAAGTTTGAGTTTCTGGTGGGGCTTTTTTATACTTGTTGGATATGAGTATCAAATTTTTAGTTCATCATCAATAATTACTCCAAGTAGTTTGGTATGGGGTTCGGGTTTGATGATGGTGTTATTAAGAGAGGTGATAGAGAAAGAGGGTTTGTGCTGAGCAAGTGTTTTAGGGAAGAAGATAAGGAGTTTAGTTTTTTTTTTATTTAGTATTAATTGGTTATCAGAGACCAAGGTTTCGACAGTGGTTAAGTTTTGCTGAGTGAGAGCTAGGAGTTCAGGGATGTTGTGGACAGAGGTGATAAGGGGGGAGTCATCAGCATATAGTAAAAGTGTAGAGAGATTAGCTGCAGAATACAATTCAGAATATGTTTTTATTTGTAAATATTACCAGGATGAGACTATAGAGGTCCTTGTGTTCAACAACCAAAGTAAGTCGATTTGACTAAATAAGTCTACAGGATATTGTAAGAAATATTATATCAGTCGGCATAGGCTAACACTGCGTAAAACTTATTTTCATACAGTGAAGAAAAACAAGGCAATTTAAAATGTTTAAAATTAGAAGATGACCTAGTAATAAAATATAAACTCCAAAACAAAAAAGGTAAGATGCCGTATGCCACATGTTGAGGCACCCTAAAAACATACTAAATTAGTCCATGTGCTTAAATTTAGAAAAAATAATAGTTGGCATGCCTTAAATTTTGCACTTTTTGCATTTCACATTTTCATTTGCTTTTTTATCAGTTGAATCACTTTTATCAGAAACACAATAAAATGCTTTCAGCAACCATAAAAACATATAATCTAGTTTCCATAAGAACTAACCCTTCAAAAAGTGTATAAGACAGGAAGGAACATAGCCTAAAGAAAACGTAACAAAATCTTTGTGTTATTATCTTGCACAATCTTGCATGATATTTTTGGAAATATCAATGTAAATTATCTTACAAAATATTCATGATACTTTCTGAAATTTTGCCCAACATTTTCAAGATGTATGGAAACTACACAATCAAAACTGAAAATGTTTAAGAATTATCTGCACAATATGAAACTGTAATCATATTGCATCACAAATGCCCACTATTTACCATCATTTGATGTTCCAATAAATAAATAATAGTAATTATTTATGTTTACTAAAAGAAAAGAAAATATGCTTAAGCTAAAAATGCTTAAATAAACTGTGCTATGTTAGCTATAGATTGTCAGCTTGTCTGCGGCTAGATTAGCAATAGGTAGTGAGACGTTATTATTCCAGGTAAACCACAAACTATGACTGCCCCCCCCCCCATTTATCCATATTGAAAACCATTACCATGATGACCGTGCTGAAACTTCACAATAAAAGGGAAAGACTGTGCCAAAAGGAGGAAGGAGAGAGCATATTACCCACCTGGTCAGCAGTGCATGGAGTGGGAAGGCAATGTATGAGTGGCTAGATGCGGTAATAGTTCTGTATAAACCCTCTGTAATTTCAGCTTTGGAAACAGAATCATCACCATCATCATTATCATCATCAGCCTGCTTTTTCCCATTTTCTACATGGGGTCAGGGAATCATGTTAACTGTCGCCATCTCTCTCGATTCAATGCCACACTCCTGACTTATTCAACATTCATGTCTGACTGTTGCAGATCTTCTTTCACACAATCCAGCCACCTCTTTGCTGGATGTCCTTGTTTCCTCTTACCTTCTTCCTGTCTGTCCCAAATTTTCTTCACCAGTCTGTCTTCTGCTTTTCTGCACATGTCCAAACCACCGTAATCAGTTTATCGTTGATCTTTTCTGAAACTGGAACTACTTTGGCTTCTGCCCTTATGCCCTCATTTCTTCATCTGTCCCACAGAGTGCATCCTACCACCCTTCTCAGGCACTTCATTTCCATCACCTCTAGCTTCTTCATCTGCTCTGCCATTACTGCCCAGGTTTCTGTACCATATAGTAGAACTGCTTACATTCTACTACTCTGCAAATCCATTTATCAATCACTCTCTCCAGAACTTTCATGCAGAGTTTGATGCGTCTGTACTGCCCACAGTTGTGGATGTCCCCTTTGTTCTTTTACATTGGCATGAGTATGCTTATTTTCCAGTCATCTGGGAAATGCCTTTCTGTCCACACTGCTACGAGTACCCTCAGGAGCCATTTTTCCCCTATATCACCCAGCATTTTTATCATATCTGCTGTGACCTCATCTGACCCTGCTGCTTTCTCTGATTTCATTTTCCTTAGTGCTGTTCTTACTTCTTCTAGGGTGGACTCTTTTTCTTCACTCATTCTAGGCTGTGTCTGGGGCAATACAGCTTCTGTGGGGTTTTCTTCATTTAGAAGGTGTTGGAAGTGCTCCTTCCATTTGCCTTTGATGTCCTGTGGACTGTTGAGCAGGTTGTTGCTGGCATCTCTTATGAAGGATGTCTGACTGTCTTCTTTATCTTTCTGTCTTTGCCTTGCAACCTGATATAGTTTCTTTGTGCCACCTACAGAGTCACTTTCCAGAAGCTGGTAGAGTGCCTCTGATGCCCTGTTCTTTGCTACTGCAACTCCCTAATTAGCTTCTTTGTTGCCATCCAGTATTCCTTCCTAACCTGGTTGATCTTTTCTATCTCCCAATTTTTCCTGCGCTTATTCTTTCTTTTCATGACTTTCTGAACTTCTGCATTTCACCACCAGCTTTCCTTATGTACTTTATTTCCATACCTGGCTTGGCCACATATCTGTTCTGTAGTCCTCACACATGCTGTTTTGAGATGCTGCCATTCTTCTTCAACTCCACCTATTTCCTCCTCTTCTTGGGGTGCTAGTGCCCTGAGTAATTCCTTGAACTGTTTTATTTTCTCTCCAGTCAATTTTCAGGTCCTCAGCCTAGTCTCTGTTGAGCTTAGAGCCTTCTCTGACAACTACTTGCAGCTGACTGTGGCAACTAGAGCTTTAATCTGTGGGCTGACTGTTTTACTGGGGATGACTTTGCAATCATTGATTCTACCCCAGTGCCTTTTCTTTACTTGGAGGAAGTTGACCTGAGTTGCATGTTGGCCACTCTTGTATGTGATTTTGTGACTGTCTCTCTTTCCAAACCAAGTGTTGGCTGCTATCAAACCATTTGCCAGACAGAAGTCTAGAATTGCCTCTCCTTCTTTATTCCTTTTGCCCCATCCATGTGAACCAGGCAGTCCTCATATCCTCTTCTGTCTGTCCCAGTATGTGCATTCAAGTCGGCCATTATCAACACCAATTCAAGTTGTCCTGCTTTATCTTGTAGGTCCTGCAGCTGCTGTATGAATGCACTCTTTTCCTCACTATCACAACCCTGCTGTGGGACATAAGCTGAGATTATGAATACTGCCCTATCATTACACTGGAGTCTGATTGCCATGATTTTGTCACTAATTCTGATGATATCCCTCATCGCGTTTTGAAGCTTCTCTCTCACCACAATTCCCAAATCATTTCTAGCCTGTCCCCCTCCTGAGCAGTGGCGGCTGGTGACATCAAATCACAGGGGGGCTGCAGGAGACAGCTGAATGGGTGGGGTCAAGGGGAGGGGGTGTGGTCAACCAGAAAGGGGAGGAGCTATGCACAAAACCACAAAAAACTAACTTTAATTAAATACGCTGCCCTGGGTGGCAAACCATCATTATAAAAGTCCAATCAAGACAAAAATAAGTGTAGAAGAATAAAAATATTTCAATGCATTGGCTGCATGACAGCTTACTTAATATCTAGATGGAAACAAAAGGTTGTGAGGCATAAAAAATAAATTACTTTTTAAATACATTACTGGAATGCCAGTCAAAATCAAGTATAAGAAAAACCAGAAGCACTCAACTCAAACCACTTCTCCTTGCACTGCAGTTCTAATTATAATATATTCAGCTTTATTAAAGTACCAAGTAACATGCTGAAAGTAGAAATCTATGTGAGGCCCTCACTTGTAAAAATGTTTCTTATCCAAAAAGACCTGCTGCCTGACAACTTGTTTCATGGGGAAAACATGACAAAAGTAAAAATGAAAAGCAAACAAGAAACAAGCTCAAGATACATTGCTTAAAGGATTACTGTACAGGTTATGGACCACACATGATTGGCATTCTGTTTAGTTTACGGGTAAAGTCTATAGAGATGACTGGAAGTCTCAACAAGTGTAATGAGCTTTTTAAAATAATGGAATCCTGTCCTTTAATACCCAACGCTTATACATTATCTAGTCAAGTATTCTCTGCATGGCAACAACAGAAAGGCTTTCAATGTTGGCAATTCTTTAACAGTATGCTTATTAAAGCTTACTTGCATCTTATGATCTCAGACAAGCTTACCTTATGGTCATTAAAGCATTGCTACTTAAACACAGAGCAACAGGCACTTTGAGTAATAAGCATAAATCTGAGTAATAAGCATAAATCAACAGTACAAAAATATGACAGAAACCAGACCATTCTGCAAAATCAAGGACAGATGAAAAGCCACTGTAGTACGTATGCAGTGTGTCTTCCCCATCCAAGGTAGATACAACTACTCCTTGCCTTGCTTGGACACATCCAGAGTCACTACATGGGGGAGTGGGGTGCAACAAGCATGTCACAATTTGAAATCTCTCTGGCTGACTGTGATGGCCCTGACACATTTGTCATACCTCTCAACCTCAAGAGCAAGAAATCTGGACAAAGCCATACACAAGTGGGACACCGGCCCAAAAATAAGGACAATTTTTAAATATTGCTCTAATAAACTTAGAAAGATAATAGAATAGGTCTTGCATTGGTATGAATTTTCTGAAGGGTATAAAATCTGAAACTCAAATGTCTGTCATTTTCTAACTTCAGTCTTTAGTGATTTGTCACTAACTTGCCAAAAAACATAACTTTATGAAAAATGGACCAAAAATGTGATGCAAAAATATAAAATAGACACACAATACAGCTGCTACCTGTCAAAGAAGGGACATTTTAATATTAGTACTGCTACCTCGAGCAGCTGACAAAATAAAAGAATCTACATGCATTTCAAGTAATCTATAACTTTGATTATTACAGTTATTTCTTAATTGTAAACCCTCCATGTTTTCTTCCAAAATTGCTATTTTTGGAGGGATTATTAGGGGGAAGAGCAACATTTTGAGCCAAAAATGGGGGACAGTTGAGAGGTTGGCTATGCCTAATTCTATAAAGCAATTTATTTGCATGTACCTCTCAACCTGTTAATGCAGTAAATTTGAACAAGGCCAAATATATTGGGGGCACATATAAACAGTACTAAAAATTGCTCTTGTATAAATTGAGACAGTTGATAGAACAGCTCTTACTTTAACATGCATTTTTCTGAAGGTTATGAAGTCTGAAACTTATTATTTAGTGACTTAATTCCTAAATGATTTGCCAGAAAACTACAAATTTTATGAAGAACAAACCAAAAATAAGAAGCAAAAATCTATTCATTCTTTGAAAATCTGGACAGTTGGGAGGTATAGTTCAGCTGGGCCTGTCTGAGTTTGCTGCCCTTCCCCCCTGCCAAAATAATGGTTGAATGGAGCCTCTGCAGCCATTCCAATGAACCATTACTTGGCTATTTCACTCCATTTACCATAAACACTAATGTACATATTGGTTTACTTCTATGATGAGTTGGACTTCATTTGAAAGTTTTATTTTCTATTTTACAGCACAAACACTAAGTCATCTGTTAAACAAAGCAATGCAGTCTCACAATGTAAACTTAGCATTAAAACTTCTCTGCCCTTGAAACTCACATTCATTGAAACAGCATTGAAACCCACATTCAAAGAAAATACATTTTGCCAGTGGCAGATAAAGATTAATTGTGGGCTGTTTTCAAATCATAGGCCCCTTGCATATGAAACATACATGTGCTCTTTGATACACCTTCATCATTGTACTAAAATTATATTCCTCTACAATACAGTACACTTGTTAGAGGGTGTTTTAAATTTGTTTTGAACATTTTTCCAGTAAGCAATGAAACAAACCATATGCACCCATAATGGCAAAACTGCCCAGTTGAGAACATTTATCATAAAAAAGTCTACTCAGACTTCCACAGTCCACCATTATTAGTAAACATACACAATTCTACAGTCCACCATTATTAGTAAATATGCACAATTCCACAGTCCACCATTATTAGTAAATATGCACAATTCTACAGTCCACCATTATCAGTAAATATGCACAATTCTACAGTCCACCTTTATCAGTAAATATGCACAATTCTACAGTCCATTATCAGTAAATATGCACAATCTCTGAAGTAAGACATCTAAATAAATCCACATTAAAGAAATCTGTAACTAATGAAGCGGTTGCTGCTAGCAATCACCTTTATATTTCATGGTTTCATCGAAAAATAAAGTGTCTGTTGCCCCTTAGGAATAAATTGCCTATATTACATTAAAAAATGATAAGCTAGTAATAATATTGCAAGTGGAAATGGATGGCAAACTGATAACAGACTCATAGTTAGTATCTTCACCAAGGAGAACATTCTCAGTACGGCAGCATCCACCCCTTGTGGGAGTAGAACCCACAGCCTTCTGCATCAAAAGAAAGTACACAACCTGTTGTGCTATAGCATTAACTAGGCAAAGCACTAAACTTCTATTCCCCTGCAGTTCTCAGCTCCTTGTAAAATCTACTCAATACTCAACTGCATCTCAACTTCGCAGCTCAAGAAAACTGGAAAAAGCCAAAATGTATTTGGGGGTCAAAAGCCCAAAACCAGGGACACATTAAACATTGCTTGTATAATCTTGGAAAGTTGCTAGAATAAAATGTTGTGTTGCCACCATACATTTTACTGCCAAGGTCCCTGAGCAAAAAAACAGTCAGAGTAACATACCACAACGCCACATCAGCTGCTTTGTAAAAGAGAGGAAGACTGAAACTTAAATGGCTATCATTTAGTGAATTCAGCTCTCACCATAGCTGTCAACCTCTTAGTACAAAACACCTGGACAAACCCAGTAATGAGGGAATACAGCCCTCAAACATATTCAGTGAATTCAGTTCTTGCCATAGCTGTCAACCTTAGCACAAAAACCTGGACGAAGCCAATAATGGGGGAATACAGTCCCAAAAATAGGGACAAATTTAAAATATTCATCTTATAAACTTAGAAAATTGCTAGAAAAAAAGGTTTTGCTACTATGTATTCTGAAGAACATGAAGTTTGAAATTCAAATGCCTGTCAATTTTACTGCGGACAGAACAAAAACAATTTTCAGCAGAGACGCAGGGATTAATACTGCAGAAACGTCCTTGTAAAATGGCAGGGCACCAGAGCAAATCCACACAAACACAGGGAGGAGATGCAGACTCCACACAGAAGCCACCCCAACCAAGAATCAAACCAGAAAACCTATAGCTGTGAGGCAACAATACTACCACTGCACCATCAAATCTGCAAGGAATTAAACATTCGGAAACCTGAAGTCTGAAATTCAAATGCCTGTCAATTTTATTTAACATTTGTTAATCAGGACAGTCTGACTTGGAACAAAAAACAATTTTCAGCAGAGGCCCAGGAAGAAATAATGCAGACATGTCTTTGTAACATGGGAGGACACAAAAGCAAACCCACACAAACACAGGGAGAAGATACGGACCCCACAAAGAAGGAACCCCAGCCAAGAATCAAACCTGAGAACCTGCAGCTGTGAGGCAACAATGCTACCAGTGCAACATCAAATAAAAGCAAACCCACACAAACACAGGGAGAAGATAACAGACCCCACAATTTTCAGCAGAGGCCCAGGAAGAAATAATGCAAACATGTCTTTTTAACATGGGAGGACACAAAAGCAAACCGACACAAACACAGGGAGAAGATACGGACCCCACAAAGAAGGAACCCCAGCCAAGAATCAAACCTGAGAACCTGCAGCTGTGAGGCAACAATGCTACTACTACACCATCAAATATCAAGCATTGCAACATTTACAAACCACAGATATTATGAGGAACAGATCAGATCAAATATGAGGCAAAAATCTGCAATTTTTTTACAAATGGTGGTGGGTAGGGAACTCAAGTCTTTAACACCTGCATACAGGGTACAGGGTTCAAGCCTGAGGTATTCCCTACCACACCACCATGAGCACCTGGGGCATTTACACACACACACACACACACACATACACACACACACACACCAGTAAAAGCAAATGCACCATACACTCAACCGTAAAAGATAATGCACCATACACTCAACAGTAAAAGATAATGCACCATACACTCAACAGTAAAAGAAATTGCACCATACACTCAACAGTAAAAGAAAATGCACCATACACTCAACAGTAAGAGAAAATGCACCATAAGAACCTCTTACTGTGAGGCAACAATGCTAACCGTTGCATCACTGCACCACCCTGATAAATTAATGTCATGTGCATCAAGCACATCTCAGTGACCACTGTTTATACTGCTTGTTTTTTCTTTTTTCAGATGGGTGCAATGACATTTTTTTCTGCCTGATTTTAATATTTCTTTTTTTTATCAGTTGAATCACTTTTATCAGAAACACAATAAAATGCTTTCAGCAACCATAAAAACATATAATCTAGTTTCCATAAGAACTAACCCATCAAAAAGTGTATAAGACAGGAAGGAACACAGCCTAAAGAAAACGTAACAAAATCTTTGTGTTATTATCTTGCACAATCTTGCATGATATTTTGGAAATATCAATGTAAATTATCTTACAAAATATTAATGATACTTTCTGAAATTTTGCCCAACATTTTCAAGATGTATGGAAACTACACAATGAAAACTGAAAATGTTTAAGAATTATCTGCACAATATGAAACTGTAATCATATTGCATCACAAATGCCCACTATTTACCATCATTTGATGTTCCAATAAATAAATAATAGTAATTATTTATGTTTACTAAAAGAAAAGAAAATATGCTTAAGCTAAAAATGCTTAAATAAATTGTGCTATGTTAGCTATAGATTGTCAGCTTGTCTGCGGCTAGATTAGCAATAGGTAGTGAGACGTTATTATTCCAGGTAAACCACAAACTATGACTGCCCCCCCCCCCCATTTATCCATATTGAAAACCATTACCATGATGACCGTGCTGAAACTTCACAATAAAAGGAAAAGACTGTGCCAAAAGGAGGAAGGAGAGAGCATATTACCCACCTGGTCAGCAGTGCATGGAGTGGGAAGGCAATGTATGAGTGGCTAGATGCGGTAATAGTTCTGTATAAACCCTCTGTAATTTCAGCTTAGGAAACAGAATCATCACCATCATCATTATCATCATAAGCCTGCTTTTTCCCATTTTCTACATGGGGTCAGGGAATCATGTTAACTGTCGCCATCTCTCTCGATTCAATGCCACACTCCTGACTTATTCAACATTCATGTCTGACTGTTGCAGATCTTCTTTCACACAATCCAGCCACCTCTTTGCTGGATGTCCTTGTTTCCTCTTACCTTCTTCCTGTCTGTCCCAAATTTTCTTCACCACTCTGTCTTCTGCTTTTCTGCACATGTCCAAACCACCGTAATCAGTTTATCGTTGATCTTTTCTGAAACTGGAACTACTTTGGCTTCTGCCCTTATGCCCTCATTTCTTCATCTATCCCACAGAGTGCATCCTACCACCCTTCTCAGGCACTTCATTTCCATCACCTCTAGCTTCTTCATCTGCTCTGCCATTACTGCCCAGGTTTCTGTACCATATAGTAGAACTGCTTACATTCTACTACTCTGCAAATCCATTTATCAATCACTCTCTCCAGAACTTTCATGCAGAGTTTGATGCGTCTGTACTGCCCACAGTTGTGGATGTCCCCTTTGTTCTTTTACATTGGCATGAGTATGCTTATTTTCCAGTCATCTGGGAAATGCCTTTCTGTCCACACTGCTACGAGTACCCTCAGGAGCCATTTTTCCCCTATATCACCCAGCATTTTTATCATATCTGCTGTGACCTCATCTGACCCTGCTGCTTTCTCTGATTTCATTTTCCTTAGTGCTGTTCTTACTTCTTCTAGGGTGGACTCTTTTTCTTCACTCATTCTAGGCTGTGTCTGGGGCAATACAGCTTCTGTGGGGTTTTCTTCATTTAGAAGGTGCTGGAAGTGCTCCTTCCATTTGCCTTTGATGTCCTGTGGACTGGTGAGCAGGTTGTTGCTGGCATCCCTTATGAAGGATGTCTGACTGTCTTCTTTATCTTTCTGTCTTTGCCTTGCAACCTGATATAGTTTCTTTGTGCCACCTACAGAGTCACTTTCCAGAAGCTGGTAGAGTGCCTCTGATGCCCTGTTCTTTGCTACTGCAACTCCCTTCTTAGCTTCTTTGTTGCCATCCAGTATTCCTTCCTAACCTGGTTGATCTTTTCTATCTCCCAATTTTTCCTGCGCTTATTCTTTCTTTTCATGACTTTCTGAACTTCTGCATTTCACCACCAGCTTTCCTTATGTACTTTATTTCCATACCTGGCTTGGCCACATATCTGTTCTGTAGTCCTCACACATGCTGCTTTGAGGTGCTGCCATTCTTCTTCAACTCCACCTATTTCCTCCTCTTCTTGGGGTGCTACAGCCCTGAGTAATTCCTTGAACTGTTTTATTTTCTCTCCAGTCAATTTTCAGGTCCTCAGCCTAGTCTCTGTTGAGCTTAGAGCCTTCTCTGACAACTACTTGCAGCTGATTGTGGCAACTAGAGCTTTAATCTGTGGGCTGACTGTTTCACTGGGGATGACTTTGCAATCATTGATTCTACCCCAGTGCCTTTTCTTTACTTGGAGGAAGTTGATCTGAGTTGCATGTTGGCCACTCTTGTATGTGATTTTGTGACTGTCTCTCTTTCCAAACCAAGTGTTGGCTGCTATCAAACCATTTGCCAGACAGAAGTCTAGAATTGCCTCTCCTTCTTTATTCCTTTTGCCCTATCCATGTGAACCAGGCAGTCCTCATATTCTCTTCTGTCTGTCCCAGTATGTGCATTCAAGTCAGCCATTATCAACACCAATTCAAGTTGTCCTGCTTTATCTTGTAGGTCCTGCAGCTGCTGTATGAATGCACTCTTTTCCTCACTATCACAACCCTGCTGTGGGACATAAGCTGAGATTATGAATACTGCCCTATCATTACACTGGAGTCTGATTGCCATGATTTTGTCACTAATTCTGATGATATCCCTCATCGCGTTTTGAAGCTTCTCTCTCACCACAATTCCCAAATCATTTCTAGCCTGTCCCCCTCCTGAGTAGTAGACGCTGGACCCCAAGCCAAGTGGTTTTGCTGCACTGCCCTTCCATCATGTCTGTTGGATACATAAGATGTACAGCTTCCTCTGTATCATCATGTCATCCACCTCGAAGCTGCATCCTGTCAGTGAACCCACATTAAGTGTAGCAATTCTCAGTTCATGTTTGGCAGGCTGATTGGTTTTATGTCCAGTTTTCGCTCAACAGAGCTATCCCAGGTAACCCAGGCTGGCCAACCTAGACACCAGCCAGTCAATTGCTTACTGGCCCAGTACTGCTGGCTTTATGGTGGGCACACACTATCCAGTAGAGGCACATACACCCCTCCCACTGTTAGCATGGGTCCCTGTCATAGATCAGAGTAGGCTGGCTTAGGAAATAGAATGTACATTTAAAATATAAAAGAAAAAAAAAATAACATTAGCATTTTCCGGGTAAACTACTGTAATCCAGTACCAAATGAGATCCCTTCCCCTCCACAAAATGTCATACTATCTTTCCCAAAGAGCACCATCTTTAGGCTCATGCTCCACAACTCACCTGGGTATGTAGCCAAGCATACTATGGATTCCAAATGGCCACATGGTCTCTTCTATGCCTTTTTCTTCATTTTTCTGATGGTGAGGTTCTTTCACCAACAGTTAAGGTAAAGTTACACTAGGCTTTTACAGGTTTTCTTCTTATGCTGTGTTAAATCTGCTCAAACAGAGACAAATCATGTCAGTGGCTAAAGAAAGTTCCATTATACTGGCTTGAATATATTATTACTGAATACCTGTATGTTATTATACAGTCATGAGGCAGTGTGTTATTACACTTCTAGTTCTTCATGTGGAATTTACATTTCTCCTTTCCATGATAAATGGAGGTTTGCAAATGCTTTTTGCAGATGATTCTGTATATCTCCTTTAAAACTGTTTAAGGCTTGTAATTGAACCTGATTTTATGCTACCTCTCAAGAACTCATACACCAGCTTTTTGTTTATAACGGTAATGTTTCAGCGAATGGCTAAACCCCACCTACAGCCAATAGTATGTAGCTTAGTGCTTTAACAAAAGACTCTGTGTCACTGCCCATTTGTGAGCCAATCTGCTGAGGCAGCTTTATTTCTTCAGGCCTTCCTGAAAAATCACTTTTACAGTGCCGTTTGTTGTTTTGAATTTCAGTTGTTTTATTCACTCCTTTGGGACAAGAGTTATTAGGTGGTTATCTCAGAAAAGTCACATTTCTGTCTTGAAACTAGGTTGCACCTTTAGTAATTTCTGGTATTTTGATATAAAATCTATTAAGTACTGCTTTTTTATTAGACATCATCAGAAATGTTCCTTATCTGGCTTAAAAGCATATCTAACCTTTGGTGGAAGGGCTGTTTA